>NW_025813493.1:108969-136109 GCF_021976095.1 Xenia sp. Carnegie-2017 | reverse complement strand
GGTTAAATAACTACAGCAACAACAAACCTTTATTTTACCGTGATACGTTGACGACATTTTTGTATTTTTCATAACAAGACGAAGCATTACTCTTTACGAATACATCAACAAACAACATCAAAGCATAAACTTTACATACGAAACCGAACAAGACAATCAGTTACCCTTTCTTGACATCTTACTAACTAAATCACATGAAAACTGTATGACCTCTACGTACCACAAACCAACATATACAGGACTACTGACTAACTTTTTAGTTTCACACCATTAAATTACAAAATTGGACTGATACGAACACTGACCGACAGAGCACGGAAACTCAACAACACAGACATCGGCTTTCAACGTGATTTAAAGAAACTAATATTCACTCTCCAACGTAATTCTTTTCCTTTTCATTTCATCAACAACACTATACAACACTATTTGTACAACAAGAAAAGCACTGACTCATCTAACTCCACAACTAACACTAACGATATACAACAACCTGACAATAAACGTTATTTCAAACTACCTCACATAGGTGATTACTCACGACACACACAACGCAAACTCACACAAATCATTAAACGCTATTGCACTGACATTGACGTTAAACTTATTTTCACATCTTTCAAAATAAAATCTTTATTTTCGTTTAAAGACCCACTTCCCGAACTTTCCAAATCTATGGTAGTTTATCAATTTTCATGTGCGGGATGTAATTCCCGTTATATTGGTGAAACTTCTCGCCAATTATCTACCAGGATAAAGGAACATACTCACACAGACAAAAACTCCACTATCTACAAACATCTTTAAGCCTCTCCTTCATGTAAAAACAAATTCTCACCTTCCTGTTTTAAAATCATCGACACTGATCAATCCACTTTCTCACTCAAAATCAAGGAAGCTCTACACATTAATAAAACTAATCCCGATTTAAATATCCAAGTTCACCACTAGAACACTATATTTACTTTATAATAATACTTTTGTTATAAATTCTTAATACTTATTTTTAGAACTTACGTTATAGTTATTAATACTTAATACTCATTGTAATTAATTTACTCATATCATATTATGTATCAAATTACTTAACACTAATCATTCTGCACTGAAGATGGCATTCTGATAATGTCGAAACATGTTTGCTCTCAAAAAAATCGTCGTTTTTCTCAAGTGTTTTTTAAAATTGCTGCTAATTAGAAATTATGGTAATATCTTCATTAAATGGTGCATATCATTTACCAACACCAAATTTTTAATTCGAACAAAAATTCCACGCATCAGCTAATTTTCAGCATTATCAATTACCAACACAATTCATTCAGCAGCCACTCCAAACTACAGCATTACTCATTGCGACAATAATCTCAAACAATACCAATCATTATAGAAGTTATGTGAATAAAAATAACATATTACATTTATTATTTTGTTCTGAGCCACATGCAATGTTTAATTACTTCATATACTTTAGTTCGGTTTTTAAAAGAGAGATTTCAAATGATAAAGGTGATCTTTTCCTGTTAGTTACAATAGCTTTATGTTGCTATATTATCAAATTTTTTGAATATGTTCCATTAAACCGTCTATATATGAAGGTAATTCTGAATACTTTGACAACATCTTTGTCTAACCCAAAAAAGTATTCTATCTTTCCTTTCTTGCATATATTAGCCTGCCAATTGTTTATGTATTTCAGTACGTATAGAGAAAACTAATGTACAAAACAAATATTTTTATTAAGGTATCTATTCTTGGCAGAAAGTACAGAACTTTTCTTATGGTTATGGAGCATGACTGCAAATAAACATCATATTCGTTCAGTTTCACTTCAGTCAATAGCACATCATCTAACGCTTGACATGGCTAAAGAAAAAATTTATTGGCGAGTTTCAAACGGAAATCTTTTTTCTTGTGATTACTATTCCCATAATGTAATTGATTTTGGAACTTCAGGAGGTCCCATGGCAGTATTTGGGGATTATATTTATATCATGACTAGTGTTGGACGAAGTGTCGTTAGTGTCCATAACACAACAGATCAACGTACGAGACGTAAATTTTTTCTTCCTGTAAACAACGCTTCTCTTGATTTGGCTGTAGCAATACACAGTATCACTCCTGACTCAAACGGTAGGTAAATATTTACCTATTTGACATAATAATCTAAGACTTGCAAAACTCCCACGCTAATGTTCATAAAATAGAAAGACGTTAAAAGTTCAAAGTTACATTGCCTTAGTAAACGGTTGTTCTTCCTTCCAAAATTATAGAAAATTTGATGAACATTAAGTTCAAAGTGCAAAGTGTCTAATTTGGACATTTTGCCGTTTGTCTATTCTTATCAAACTTCTTGGGTGTTAAATTTAAGTCTTTATTGTTTCTTACATCATTTAAACAATTACTTGGGCTTGAAATCAGTCTTAAATAAAAAAAATCATGAAAATAGATTGAAAGACAAAAACGTCCAAATTGAGCATGTTGTGCAGTGAGCTTAATGTTTATCAAATTTCTTAAAATTTCAGTATATTGCAAAACAGAGTTTAAACTTTTACATCTTTGGATTAAACTAGATTTGAAACTTTTCATTTTCTTTGTGCATGCTGTTCAAATTGAGGCGATTACGAAGTACTCTCATGGTTTTCGAGATTAATTGTTTATTCATTTTACTTTAAAGGCATGCCAAAATACATGAGCTTTGACACATTTTGTGAGAACTACTGATGAATTGATAATTTTCTAAACATTTTTCATTTATCTTACTTCTTTAGTATATCCCTTAAAGTGTATCAAACAGCCAGCAAATTTGTTCATACTCTGTAAATTTTCAACATTTATTTAATTGTTTTGTTTTTACGAAATGCGTAACACTAAAAATACCAACATTGCATAACAAACTTGCTTGCTGAGTACGTCAACGTGCATACTGAGTGACAAATTGTGTTCTTTGAGGAAGAATATGTTTCGTTTAAAATCCCTGGTTGATTTTATTTTTAATTTTATTGATGGATATAGCGACAAGCACTTTTCACTTTCCTTTGTGTGGACCGTACACATACTATCGTAAAATTAATGGGACATTGAACTGCACGTGTATGGAAGGATACTCAGGAGAATGTAACTCGTGCCAAGGTATGGATTTATTACTGTCTTTATGAAGATTTTTTATCACCGATCATGGATAAAGAGCATCTCTGTGCGGTTTTAAAACTTTGTTCTTTGTTGAGAATCCTGAGCTGTTCTCTGTGCTGTTGCTTCTGTGCAAGGAATTTGCTGCATCTACATTTTACATGTGACCACAAAAATAAGGCTCACAGCCACACATACAAGTTCATCATTATCAATACAATCAAGCAGGAAATCAGTAATAAATTTATGAAAAGCTTCAATACACTTAAAACTTCCTAAGCACACAACATTGAAAGTGTATGGTTCTCTAAATGACAATAGCATATGTTAGCATTAACACATTTTGAGTTTCTCTACATTAAGGAGGGGTTAGGGTTAGGGTTAGGGTAAGGGTTAAGGTTAGGTTTAACACTCCTCCTAAAGTTAGTAATCTCTTTATGGCCCTGCTAACCTAGATACACCATATTAGACTGTCTTGAGTTTATTATTGCTTGGCTTTCGTAAACTAAGAATTCTGTAAATCCAAACTTAAAAAAGCATTCTGACAGATATGTATCCAGACCTCCTAGATGAGATAAATTTTCAAAATTCCAATAATATATCCTGTTGGAAACTGTACGATATACTATTATATTGCTCTATGTATAGAACTCATAAAGTAGTGAGTTTATCTCGTTCGAAATTTAAATTTATTCTATTATGTTTACACTATGAGTAACAAGGCTGAAGCAAAGGCAATGGAGCATAAGAAACGGAAACGTCATCAAAATACTAAACTTTTTGGGAGAAAGTTATATCACTTAAAGTCCCAACAATTTTTCTAAGCTTACAGGCCGCGCAATTAGTCATTCGCCGCTTAGTTTGGGAGGTATGCATTGATAATGTTCATTCATACATATCTTGTTAATTTTCGATGTAAGGAAATTGGGTTTTACTATTAAGCATTCACTACCTTTAAAAACCTAAATAAGCAATACTTTTAAGAGGTACAATAAATAAAGACAAAAAATGTATGTAAATAATGTGTAATAACGTTTTTCAGTAGATGGCATTAAATTTCTACTGGGTTTAATAAAATTTCAAATGACTTTCTTACCATTCAATTTAACGCTAATAGAGTTAGACTGGAATTTTTTATTCAGACATAAAAAAATTTCATGTAAGCACACATTACAATGAAATTGACTTTAATCTGGAAAATTAGGAATGTTAGTTAAAATGGGCGTAAAAATGAGCTGTATTTGACAGCTTACCTCAAGTTCATGCACATTTTTGGTGTTATGGTTTCCTTATTTTAATATTTCTTTCTCCATTACAATATTATGGAATGAATTAGTCTAAAACAGACAGTTGATTATGCACAATATAAATACATAACAAATCCACATCAACACTTAAAGATTATTATAACCATCCATTTAAACACAAAGGTTTCCCCTTATGATTAAAATGTCAAGTGTTAGCCGGACTACATAAGCTTCACAATCAATTTCTTTTATTTCTTTTACAAGTTCTATACAATTTTTTTAAGAATTGTATTCTATTATACTTTACTCTGCAATTTGTGGCTACTCTACAAAACCAGCTCAAAGACCCTCCTCATTCCCTAAAAACCCTTAAGGTATTGAAAGACTTGTTTTAAACAACATCTGTCTGCAAAACACAATCCTGCCTGTTTAAGCATTTTTAATCAGCTTTTACAGTTTAAAAGTGCATAGTAAATATTCTATTCTATTCGTACAAATCATTCTAAAAATAATTACTTGTTATTGTTGTCTTATTTATTTTTTCATTCGTCTAGGAAGCTGTCCTTATAATTGGTGGCATATAGAATCATCTTGTTATTTCTTCAGTGGAAAAAGAGCAACATGGAAGGAAGCAAGAAAACTTTGTCAACTGATGGGAGGAGATCTTGCTGTTCCAACGAATAAGGCTGAGAATAATGCCATTTACAGAACCCCCTTAGAAACTCCTCATTTTATTGGTTTGTATCGCAATAAAAGCGACGATCAGTTCTACACAGTTCAAAATGGCAAGCCCAGTTTCCCATCATGGTATTGGAAAGATTCTCATTATGTTGATGTAGAGTACTGCGTTGTAAGTTATAAATCCAAGTGGTATGATGTTGGATGTTGGCAACCTTATAACTTCATCTGTCAACGTGAGAGACGTAATTTAAGCTGTGAGTAGCTTCTATAATTATCAATACATTAGGTACTTTACATAAATGTACTATTTTGTGGTAAAATTGGTGCATTCTTTAGTTATTGTTTTCCTGCCAAAAAATTGTTAGAACTAGATAACTCATTCGAAAATGTAGCAGATTGTTGAGCACTAAAAGCGAATTCTCACCTTTTTGTGCAACTAAGAGTGATTCAATCAATGGCCCAAGGTGAAATGTTAATGGCATGAAGACAAATAATTCCCTTATCGCCAAAAATAATTTAACATATTCAACTAATATTAATGTGGTACCAAATTTGGCCAATCTGAAAAAATGCAAGTATATTGGCTCATACTTAAAGATGTCAATTCAATAAAGAACTGATATGCAGGGAATGGTCACTTTAATACCAAAACTAATTGCGAGTTATGTTTAGTAATAGATTTGCCCGAGTAAATGTATCAAAAACGGAACCTTAGATAAAGCTTCCCCAAACTTATATAAATTCAAAAGACCTGCTTTTAGGCAATAATGAAAATGCCATACCTTCTTAGCCATTCCTATTTACATAACTTCTTTATCTGTCACGCCCTACTGCTGAGCACATTAGGTCATAAAACATGAATATTCGCACATATATAAATATTCAACCCCCCCTCCAATCAACGTTCTAGTTTTGGACCTGGTCGTAGCCAACCTGCTTGTATTTAGTCTTGTTTTGTTGGTTTTTCTGTGTTTATTTACTTAGAAAACAATAAATTTGAAAATAAACAGTGCTTGATGGAACAATGAATAAGGCTTGATTGAATAACATTTTTTTAAAATTTTACGGATGGATGCAACGTCTCCAAATACCGCTGCTTTTCATACCAAGATATGCATATCAATGACGACATGCTTGGATCAAATATGATTTTTCCATTTCTTGTAAAAATTTTTTTTAAAGGATTTATTGCGGGTAAACCGTCGAGCTTGTTTGGTATAGATGATATGCTTTAATTTCATATAATTTTGTTAGTAGATGCATTTTCATTTGCAAAGGTAATCCAACATCTTGAATTAACAAACTCAAAATTTCTGACACTTGCAACGACAGGATATGATGATTAATATGCCTCTGTTGTGTGAATTTTTCCAAAGCTAATCTCATTGCTTTAAATGGCTAAGTTGTTTTTCGTTTTTTTTTATTAATGATGAAAATAATTCAAAATAGCAACCGTCGTGGGTACACGTCACACTTCATAATTCATAGTCCTATTAGCTATGTAAGAACTAGGTTTGATTTATATCATAAATGCCGCCTTATCAATCCCACTACCAGATTTAACTTTCTTTATGTGTGGTTCTGCTTGTAGCCCTTGATGAGCAATCTTCTATTGTGTACAGTAAATGATCGTTAATTAATGTATTCTGTTAATAGACTCATTCTTGTTTTCAAAAATCAAACGTAGTCTGTTTGATTTACAAAAATATTTGTCTAAACGAATCTAGAAAGTTGTGTTACAAATAAATTACTAATACATAAAGTCCCAAAAATCACAGATCTCACGATACTCTCATTTGTTACAGAATTTATTTGACGTTTTAGATGTTGATTTGTTCATATCAAATACATGTATTATAATTTTAGGACAACTATGTTTTTACATTCTCGTAAAATCAATTAAGAAATATTCAAACCTAATAAATTAAACAAAAAATTTCATATTTATTTATTACACATCTTTAAATTAGACATAAAAGTGCTTAATTTATGGTACACATATTCAAACAACTTTATTGTGAAACATTAGATATCAGCGAATGTCAGCCTTCTCCTTGTGGCAAAGATCAGTCATGCATAAATATCCCAGGCTCTTACATATGCCTATGCTACACTGGATACAAATTTGACAAATCCAAAAAGAAATGTATCGGTAAGTTGGTCTTTCTAGATCTTTTAACTTATGTTGCAAGCTTACGTGACTTCATGAAAATTCTTTGAAAAACTGCTTGAACTGTTAAAATATGGGAAATGCCTGACAAGGTCTTGTGTTCAAGTGCACAAATTATTAGCTAACTCAAGAAGGGCGTTTCTCGAAAGTCTCTGCTGATTAAGTGAATTAAAAGCTAAATAGATAACAATTAGTGGTTTATGTTACATTTGAACTGACTTAAGCTTGTTTAAAGTGAGCATTTTATGTGAAACCAACATAAAGTTGGCATTCACTTAATTAGAATTCAATTTATAAGTAAACACAGTGAAATGTGGTTCTGATTGGTCAATAGCTGTGTTTTCATTAGTCTGTGCAAAACAGATACGAATTCAACCAATCAAATCAATCAAATTGCAAATCGATCACAAATGCATTCTAGGGGTAAAGTTAAAACGTCTGTTTTCAATTTGTCTGTTCACTTTATTGTTGCTTTATAAAAGAAATAAATGATGTTTTCGTGTTTGCACTGGCTTATGCAAACCTTAGAGACGTTTTGTGAGAACTTTCAAATTCTCGATCAGCTCTCAAGCTCTAACTTCCAAAGGTCTCCTCGGGGATGGCATAAGCCTGTGCAAATACATTAAACAACTTTTATTTCTTAACTAAAGGCCACGTCATTGTTTATAATATTCTTAGGTTGTTGGTTTAAAATATGTCATCTGTCATTTGAGTTATTGCATATGGTCAAAAAATTATGTGTAGTGCAAAAGTGCAATTGCCATTTTTCATGTAGCTATTGCTGAAAAGGGTAATTAATTATTTTAAATAAAGTTTATCAATCAATCAACAATGACAACAGCAAGCACATAAAAAGAAAGTAGATTGGAGATATAGTAGGTTTAGCATTGAATTTTCAATTGAATTACTCTTATTGCAGTATTTTCCCCTGAATTTAAGAAAAATTAGTTGTCGTTACATTTCCTTATAACTTTAAATTTCTGACAAAAATTATCAGTGGGGGAGATCATCTCTGATCTACTACCTCCCTGAGATTCCCGTTTAATATAAAAATCTTTTAGTTTATCATTTACCATCAAGTAGGCAATCAGTTTGAAATCAATATAAAGGAAACAATATTGTCCATAGTAGTATTAGTTTTGATTACATTAGCTACCCGTCACTGGAATTTTAAAAAACTTTATTTAGTCTGCCTGACCCTGACATCAAAAAATGTTGGTCAAGTGATTCTAGGAATTTTTTTGTAATAGTAGTCTCAACATTTTTGATGTATACATGGTGATATGTTTCATATATGATACAAATGGTGTATGATATATGATGAATGAGTATTTTTGTGTGAATTTACTGAATTTTGCTTGTATTCTAAAACTTCAATCACACTCATTCTCAAAGATTGCAACACAGAAATCGCGCTCCTACCAAGTAATGGCAATTTAATGTATTCAACAATGGCATGTTTTTTTGCCAAAATATTTCAAATTATAGCTACGCCATGAAAATTTGCGAGGGGATTTTGAAACTTCATTCGATGTGTGTGGTTAGGGGTAAGCCTTTAAAAAACAGGCATTTGTCTTAATGTTTATTTCAAGTTATTACAGCTTTTTTGACTTTTTATTATTATAGATGCCAACGAATGTCAGTCTTCTCCTTGTGGCGAAGATAACTCGTGCATAAATATCCCAGGCTCCTACGAATATCGATGCTCCACTGGATACAAACTTCACAAATTTAAAAAGAAATGTATCGGTAAGTTGGTCTTTCTAGATCTTTTAACTTATGTTGCAAGCTTACGTGACTTCATGGAAGTTCTTTGAAAACTGCTTGAACTATTAAAATATGGTAAATGCTTGACAAGGTCTTGTGTTTAAATGAACAAATTATTAGCTAACTCAAGAAGGGCGTTTTTCGAAAGTCTCTGCTGATTAAGTGAATTAAAAGCTAAATAGATAACAATTAATGGCTTATGTTACATTAGAACTGACTTAAGCTTGTTTAAAGTGAGCATTTTATGTGAAACCAACATAAAGTTGGCATTCACTTAATTAGAATTCAATTTATAAGTAAAGACAGTGAAATGTGGTTCTGATTGGTCAATAGCCGTGTTTTCATTAGTCTGTGCAAAACAGATATGAATTCAACCAATCAAATCAATCAAATTGCAAATCGATCATAAATGCATTTTAGGGGTAAAGTTAAAACGTCTGTTTTCAATTTGTCTGTTTCACTTTATTGTTGCTTTATAAAAGAAATAAATGATGTTTTCGTGTTTGTACTGGCTTATGCAAACCTTAGAGACGTTTTGTGAGAACTTTCAAATTCTCGATCAGCTCTCAAGCTCTAACTTCCAAAGGTCTCCTCGGGGATGGTATAAGCCTGTGCAAATACATTAAACAACTTTTATTTCTTAACTAAAGGCCACGTCATTGTTTATAATATTCTTAGGTTGTTGGTTTAAAATAAGTCATCTGTCATTTGAGTTAACACATATGGTCAAAAAATTATGTGTAGTGCAAAAGTGCAATTGCCATTTTTCATGTATCTATTGCTGAAAACGCTAATTAATTATTTTAAATAAAGTTTATCAATCAACAATGACAACAGCAAGCACATAAAAAGAAAGTAGATTGGAGATATAGTAGGTTTAGTATTGAATTTTCAATTGAATTACTCTTATTGCAGCATTTTCCCCTGAATTTAAGAACAATTAGTTGTTGTTACATTTCCTTATAACTTTAAAATTTTTGACATAAATTATCTTTGGGGGAGATCATCTCTGATCTACTACCTCCCTGAGATTTCCGTTGAATATAAAAATCTTTTAGTTTATCAAGTACCATCGAGTAGGCAATCAGTTTGAAATCAATGTAAAGGAAACAACATTGTCCATAGTAATATTAGTTTTGATTACATTAGCTACCCGTCACTGGAATTTTAAAAAACTTTATTTAGTCTGCCTGACCCTGATATCAAAAAATGTTGGTCAAGTGATTCTAGGAATTTTTTTGTAATAGTAGTCTCAACATTTTTGATATATACAAGGTGATATGTTTCATATATGAAACAAATGGTGTATGATATATGATGAATGAGTACTTTTTGCGTGAATTTACTGAATTTTGCTTGTATTCTAAAACTTCAATCACACTCATACTCAATGATTGCAACACAGAAATCGCGCTCCTATAAAGTAATGGCAATTTAATGTATTCAACAATGGCATGTTTTTTTGCCAAAATATTTCAAATTATAGCTACGCCATGAAAATTTGCGAGGGGATTTTGAAACTTCATTCTCTGTGTGTGGTTAGGTGTAAGCCTTTAAAAAACAGGTATTTGTCTTTCTGTTTATTTCAAGTTATTACAGCTTTTTTGACTTTTTATTATTATAGATATCAACGAATGTCAGTCTTCTCCTTGTCGCAAAGATCAGTCATGCATAAATTTCTCAGGCTCCTACGCATGTCGATGCTCCACTGGATACAAACTTGACAAATCCAAAAAGAAATGTATCGGTAAGTTGGTCTTTCTAGATCTTTTGACTTATGTTGCAAGCTTACGTGACTTCATGAAAGTTTTTTGAAAACTGCTTGAACTATTAAAATATTGGAAATGCTTGAGAAGGTCTTGTGTTTAAATGAACAAATTATTAGCTAACTCAAGAAGGGCGTTTCTCGAAAGTCTCTGCTGATTAAGTGAATTAAAAGCTAAATAGATAACAATTAGTGGTTTATGTTACATTAGAACTGACTTAAGCTTGTTTAAAATGAGCATTTAATGTGAAACCAACATAAAGTTGGCATTCACTTAATTAGAATTCAATTTATAAGTAAAGACAGTGAAATGTGGTTCTGATTGGTCAGTAGCCGTGTTTTCATTAATCTGTGCAAAACAGATATGAATTCAACCAATCAAATCAATCAAATTGCAAATCGATCATAAATGCATTTTAGGGGTAAAGTTAAAACGTCTGTTTTCAATTTGTCTGTTTCACTTTATTGTTGTTTTATAAAAGAAATAAATGATGTTTTCGTGTTTGCACTGACTTATGCAAACCTTAGAGACGTTTTGTGAGAACTTTCAAATTCTCGATCAGCTCTCAAGCTCTAACTTCCAAAGGTCTCCTCGGGGATAGTATAAGCCTGTGCAAATACATTAAACAACTTTTATTTCTTAACTAAAAGCCCCGTCATTGTTTATAATATTCTTAGGTTGTTGGTTTAAAATATGTCATCTGTCATTTGAGTTATTGCATATGGTCAAAAAATTATGTGTAGTGCAAAAGTGCAATTGCCATTTTTCATGTATCTATTGCTGAAAAGGCTAATTAATTATTTTAAATAAAGTTTATCAATCAACAATGACAACAGCAAGCACATAAAAAGAATTTGAAACTTCATTCTCTGTGTGTGGTTAGGTGTAAGCCTTTAAAAAACAGGTATTTGTCTTTCTGTTTATTTCAAGTTATTACAGCTTTTTTGACTTTTTATTATTATAGATATCAACGAATGTCAGTCTTCTCCTTGTCACTCTTTTTGCTTTTGCTGTAATGCTCCAGGCTCATTCCATTGCATACGACGTGGATGGGGTAATTGTTGGCTGTCTAGAGAGAGTTGTAAGTTTTATAAATGCTCTATGACAAATGTTTATACTATCCAAAGCTATAAGAAAGATTCCTGCAAAATATAGACAAAAGACCGAAGCAAAGAATTTAACTAGTCTATATATAATAGATGGTTACATTTTATCAGCAAATGAAGCATGTTGAAGTTCTAAAGTTCATTGTAAAATTTTTTCTTTGTATTTTTTTTAAAGTTGGTTGGCGAGGAGATTGCCTCCGTTGATGATGTTGCCAAAAAATTTGAAAAGGTTATACAAAGGTGAATTTAAATTTTTTCTTACGATGTTCATGTATAAAATTAAGAACCTCATAGAATTTTTTACTAAATTTCACGAAAATATTTCAATTCATTTTTCATTATTGCAAACGAAACGATATTCTTTGATTTCCAGCAATCTGATTGGCTGCAGTAGCGGGCATCTTTCTACGATACCTAAATTATGATCCAAAAGTGATATTTTTAGCAATAAGTTGGTTACAAAGTGAAATTTAAATTTCTAAAATTGATTTAAAAGCGATGTAAATTGTTCAACGATGAAGCACAGTGTATTCAGATGAAAGTCATCATAGCAAGACTAAATTTTACTGTCCTGAAGAAGTAAAATTTGTAGAAAAAAAATCCAATTTTCTTTTCAATATCAAGCTGTGTCGGCTATTTTACAACGCAAATTTCTTTATAATAAAAATAAAAATATGTTATTTACCGTTTAGGTCGGTCTTCACGGAAAAAATATTTTCACAAGGTCTTAAAGGCTCTGGTAAATAATATACATTTATTTCTATTTAGCGGTCCAAAGCGATATTTATTTGATTTCCAGCAATTTGATTGGCTGCATGGGCGGATAGCTTTTTACGCATATCTGCCCGTGGGCACAAATGTAATTTTTTTGCAATGTTATTGCTTGCGAATTGAAATGTAAATTTTTAAATATGATTTAAAAGCGATGTAAATTGTTGAACGAGTAGGCAGGATGTCTTAAGATGATATTTATCATAGCCAGAGTGAATTTTACTATCCAGACGAAGCAAAGTTTGTAGAAAATCCAATTTTAGTCTCAACATATCTTTTCGCAATGTATTTGTTTACGAAGTGAAATGCAAATTTTATAAAATTGATTTGAAAGCGATGTAAATTGTTTAACGAATAAGCAAGGTGTATTCAGATGAAAGTTGTCGTTGCAAGAGTGCATTTTACTGTCCAGACAAAGCGAAGTTTGCTGAAAGGCATCCAATTTTAGTCACAACATTAAGTTGCAGACCTTGTGAAAATATTTTTTCCGCATACGGACCTCCCAGCCGGTAAATACGTATTATACAGGGGCGGATCCATGGGGTATCCAATGTGGCACTGGAAACGGTCAGAATTCGACAAAAAACCTTGAAATTCAGACATTAAACATATATTTTCTTAGTTTATTCAGTTTATTGAGTCTATTTTTTAACCAAAAACACTAAAAAATAACACATGAAATGCACTTGTTGACGTACTCGAAATTCGCATTAAGCGACAGATTTTATAAATCATCGTATTATTACGCCGTTTAGATTTGTCTAATGTAATACGATTATCCTACAAAACGTAACTCGATTGCTGTTCGGAGTCCAGTTTTGCTGTTACAGTGGTATACAGAGCGTTGCCGCTGGCGCACTTCACCTTGAGAAAGCGTTGCCGCTGGCGCACTTCACCTTGAGAAAGCGTCGTTTCTAGCGCACCTCACAGTTTGAGAAGGAGTATACACAAATCTAAGCGCCCCAGCCTTAGCTCGCTTACGTACTTCTTGTAATTATGCTAGCATAATTACAGCGAAGGTCAAACCCAGGACAACGGCAGGAGCCAAAGACGGCGCGGCCGGCCGTCGGGGGTCTATTATTTAGAGAGATATACTCTCATAGAGTAATCCAAACGTTCGACAGCCATGATGCAGGGCAAGAACAAGTGTGCGTGGTTTCTACCCGAAAAGCTCACCACATGTGGGCGAAGCTCCATAGGTGAATACTGTGGACTTCATATGAAGCGATTAAGTGAAGGCGGGTGACTTCCACAACCATGTCGTAAGTGTAGCGTCAGAACACAGGCAAAAACTATCCTTTGTCAAGCCTGCGGTGCGGATAGGGTGCATCATAAGCTCATTTATAAACAGAAACAAGCAACAAAGAGATTTGCTAGAGTACTCGCCGAATTAATTTCGATTTAGAGAATTATCTCGCGTAAGATATAGCACTAAAATTTGCGACACTTGAGATGAATACTGTCGAGAAACTTCTGCAACTATATGACATAGGTGTAATCAGTGGACACGGGCTGAACGCCTCTCTTAACGCTCATCAACCTCCCGCTGACCCGACACCCACGCCAAAAAATGTCACTCCGCGTATCCCAAAACCACCCAAGCGCATGCCTATCCCAAAACCGCGCAAGCGCAGGCCCGCCGAGCCTATTGATGATGAGATGAACGCATACATCAATGAGCTTCTGGCTGAATCTAAACCACGACGCCCCACAAGGGCTACCCCCCACCACCTACTGAACTTAAGTGTGATGAAACGAAGGCTTTTAGCTATCATCTGAGAGCCTGGAAAATGCAGGTGCCGAACGGGCACCCCTCCGAACGCAACTTGATGGCTATCCTCAGAAACGCCCTACCCTGCATCAAACGCAAACTCGTCGAGGAGCTATTAGCTCTACGAGGAGTTAAGTTCTAGTTGGCTGTAGAGGTTGAGCTTCGGAACGATGAAGCAAATGGTACTGAAGTGCTTCAAGCACCAGTGTTCCGGACAAAGCAGATCACGCTGCTACAGGAGCATGAGATTCCGCAAGCCCTACATGAAGCTTTCCAACAATCCTGGAGAGATTGGGAAAGTTCACTCGGGAAGGGTCTGGGTGGATAGTGGATCGTGTCAAAACACTCTGGCTTGACATCGCTCACTATCAGCCTTTACGCGGAGGCTCATACCTTCCTCTCCCCACCGGCGTCAAAAATAAGAAGGCAATCGTCAACGTGAAAAACAAAGACGACGACTGCCTCCGCTGGTCTCTAAGGGCTGCGCTGTTTCCTGCAGCTAAAGACCCGCGACGGCCGGGCAAGTATCCCACTGAAGACGGCCTTGACTGTGCGGAGCGCACCCACACCACTCTCTCAGCTCGAACGAGTAGAGCCTGAGAACGACCTTGCTATCAACGTGTACGGGTGGGAAGGCGGCGTCGTTCCTTGCAGTCTAAGCAAAGTAGAGAGAGCTCGCAAGACTGTGAATCTCTTTCTCGTCTCGGATTCGAAAAATCCTGAGAAACACCATTACACTTGGATCAAGAACTTCAACCGCTTTCTCAACCAGAGTGGTCCCCATCAGCTGCACTTCTGTGAGCGTTGCCTTCAAGGCTTCGCCAGGCAGGTTTTGTTGGAAGAGCATAAACCTGAATGTCGAGGCATAAACCAGGCCGCGGTTGCTATCAGAATACCAACCCCCAGAAGCAAATGACAAAATCCGCCTTGAGAACTACCACAAGCAGCTCAAAGCGCCCTTCATAATCTACGCAGACTTCGAGAGCCTGCTTTTTAAGACCGAGGGCCCCGCGCTTAACCCCGAAAAGAGCGGCACCCAGCAAACTTCCAGACACGAGACATGCTGCTAATCATTCATAGTCGTTCGTTCGGATTGGGAAACTCAGCCGCCGCAGCTCTACCGAGGGCCCGACAAGGCCAAGCATTTCCTGGAAGCGCTCCAAGAAGAAGAGCGCAAGATAAAGACGGTGTTGGCTAACCCCGAACCTATGCACATGACAGGAAAGGATTGGGGGAGCCACAGGAAAGCCACAAATTGCCACGTCTGCAGCAAGCCCCTCGAAGGCAATTCCGTGCGAAACCACTGCCACATTACTGGCAAGTACCGAGGTGCGGCCCACAATGAGTGCAACCTGAAGTTGCAGCTCAACCCGAATATGACAACCTTACAGGTTGTCTTTCACAACCTGCGGGGATACGACAGCCATCTCATCATGCAGACTAACGCAAAGACTGAAAGGAAGATCACCTGCATCCCCAACAACGCCGAGAAATAAATCTTCTTCAGCATCGGCCAGGGCCGATTCATCGACAGCGCCCCGTTCATGCTCTCAAGCCTGGATCGCCTGGTGAAAGCCAGCGACCCGCAAGACATTCGCATCACAGCAGACTACGAGCTGAACCTCCAGAGGCGTACCCCCTTGCTCGGGAAGGGGATCCACCCCTACGAGTACATGGACAGCTGGCCCCGATTCGACGAGGAGGCCCTCCCGCCGAAGGAGGCTTTCTACAGCAAGCTCTCCGGCGAAGGTATAACCGATGGTGACTACGCCCACGGAAAAGGGGTCTGGGAGGCCTTCGGCTGCACAAACCTCGGTGACTACTACGACCTCTACCTTTGGACCGATGTCCTCCTCCTCGCTGACGTCTTCGAGAACTTCCGAAAGCTGTGCCTCGAGCGATACCGGCTAGACCCGGCCCACTATTACACGAGCCCGGCCTAAGCTTGGATGCTCTCCTCAAGCACACAGGGGTGGAGCTCGAGCTGCTCACCGACATTGACATGCATCTCTTCATCTAGAAGGGCCTGTGCGGTGGGATCAGCATGGCCAGCAGGCGCTTCGCCAAGGTCAACAACCCCAAGGGCCAGACTACGATCCTGGGGAAGCTCCAAAGCTGGATCCAGTACTACGACGCCAACAACCTGCACGGCTGGGTGATGTCGCAGCCGCTGCCAAGAGGCGCGTTCGAGTGAGTCGCCAAAGAGGATGTGAAGGCGGCCCTGGACCATCCTGTGGATGCAGAGAAGGGCTACATTCTCGAAGTCGATCTGGAGTATCCAGAATAGCTGCATGACGAGCACAATGCATATCCGTTAGCGCCAGAACGCCTGAAGGTCGACAACGCGTGGATGTCGGATTACCAGCAAAATCTCCTCAAACAGATGTATGGGGGTGCGTCTCACGAGGTCGAAAAGCTGGTCCCCAATCTGCGCGACAAGGCCCAATACGTCTTGCACTATCGGAATCTACAGCCCTCTCTTCAGCTTGGCATGCGCCTGAAAAAGATTCACAGAGCGCTCCGCTTCGATCAAAGCCCATGGATGGAGCTCTACATCCGGAAAAACACCGAACTCCGGAAGAAGGCAAAGAGTGACTTTAAAGTCAACCTCTACAAGCTTCTGAATAACAGCGTCTTTGGCAAGACGATGGAAAACCTCCGAAAGCGTGTCGATGTGAAGCTTCTCCGAAGAAGCGAAATCGAGAAACTCCGCAAACTTATCGCCAAGCCGACATACAATCGGCATCTCATCTTTGGCGATGCGGGAGACCTCGCAGCCCTTCACATGAATAAAAGCAGTCTGCTGCTCAACCGGCCTGTCTTCGTGGGCATGAGCATTCTCGACCTCTCGAAGCATCTGATGTACGTCTGTTACTACAACCATCTCAAGGTGCAGTAATGGTCGTCAGCAGAGCTCCTCTACACCGACACCGACAGCCTTATGCTGGAGATGCAGACTGAGCACGTGTACGCCGACATGAGACGCAACGCCGGTTAGTACGACACCAGCAACTACCCCAAAGACCATCCGCTGTTCAGCACAGCCAACAAGAAGGTGCTGGGGAAATTGAAGGACGAGTGCGCTGGGGTGCCAATCGCTGAGTTTGTGGGGCTCAGGCCCAAGATGTACTCTATCCTGAAAGCCGATGGTCTGAAGGAGCGCAAAGCCAAAGGTGTTAAAAAGGCGCTATTTGAAGCAAAGTGCTTCCTCCACGGTATGGATGTGCTGCGCAGTCGTGGGCATCAGATCTTCGGCGAGCATGTCAACAAGACATCGTTGAGCCCGCTGGACACGAAGCGCTGGATCGCGGCCGATGGGATCTCTACCCTAGCATACGGGCATAGGGAAGCCGGTGCCGCAGGCGAATAAATAATAAATGCGTAGTTATGCTGATGATTAGTTCTGATGTGATAATTACAGTAGAAGAGCTGCTCCACGGCTAAGCGTAAGGTAGTACCTGGTAGTGAAACCTTTCATAAAAAGCGTGACAGGACCCCATCAACTAAGCCAGCGGTATTTCGGTCCCAAAGGGAACCACTTGGAGCTCCTCGCGTACAATCGCGCACTTGGGCCCATCGGTCAAATAATACAACACAGGCTTCCCACCCTCAAACACAGCTTGCTCGACCTGATAGGAGGTCACACTCCATAAAGGATTGGTCGCCCTACGCCATTCGCCACCCTCAAGTTCGCCAAGCGCATACAAATACCGCACCACAACATCCGATGGCAAGCGTCGCTCTTTGAAACCAACTGGACGAAGCGCCGGCGCAGCGGGTTTGGCCTTAACGCTCTTCTTCCGATTCGAAGGGGAAGGCTTTTCGCCCGTAAAACGGGTAGTTTCATTATTGAGCGCTTCAACCACCTCAGTTAATCTTGATACCCATTCTTTGTTCCGAGTTGAAGGCTCAGCCAGCTCGCGATGATACTGGTAACCGAACAATCGCTCCGCCAAAGTTCGGTTAAATCTTTCTACCATCCCCTGATCTCTATAAACTCCAATCTTACCCCGTTAAAATTGTGACACCATTTTTATCACACGCTTTTTGCACAGCCCCGCGAAACTCCGAACCAGGTTCGATTTGTAAAATTTTAGGCCTTCGAAGAGGCCCACGGGCATAATTAGACTCTAACGCCTTCCCAACCTGAGTCGCTGTCTTGTCTGTGATTGCTTAGGCCTCCTTATACCGACTTGCTACGTAGACGACCGTCAATGCGTATTTGAATGTGCGTCTTCCGACTCGATCGTGAGGCAGATACAAGAGATCGGCCTGGTGGATCTCTTTTGGGGTGCTGATATCAAACTTAGGTCTGGGGATAGCACTTCGCACTGGTGCGGGAAAGTAGATCTGCCAGATGGCTTGTTAGCCATTCATGAGCCTCATCCTCGCCGACGCCAGCCTCTTTAGCCAGCTTTGGGGTAGCAGCAATGCCGCGCCAGTACCCCGCAGGACTGTAGTAGGCCTCTACGAGGCGTTCCTCAACGCTTCCATCCGTAGAAACGATTATTTTTCCTCCATTACGACGAGATTCGCTTTGGGAAAGAAACCTAGAAACAGCACTACCACATACACCACAGCACCCTGCAAGTCTGGGGTTGCCGTTAGTGTTTGCAACTATACCACTTATAACTGGTTGCAGTCTTTTGCAACGCATACAAAACGCGACCGTCATTTTCACTTGACTATGTTTTAGTTTGATGTGTTGTGTTCACCAAGCTTTTCTGATTTTATCAATTTTATCCGCGGCTTTGATTGCGAAATCAATAGGATTAATACCAAATGGAAGGGCACTATTCAAACCTCTTATTCTTCCTCCCTTTTTATCCAGAAGTTCACTCTTAGAAAGAAACTAGGAAACGCCTCTGTCACAGACTCGGCAGCGCCCGTTGGCTTTTTGTATATTCGATTTTTCCTTTGACAACAAGTTGACAACGTCTTTGGCTCCTGCCGTTGTCCTGGGTTTGACCTTCGCTGTAATTATGCTAGTTTAATTACAACAAGTACGTAAGCGAGCTAGGGCTGGGGCACTTAGATTTGTGTATACTCCATCTCAAACTGTGAGGTGCGCTAGAAACGACGCTTTCTCAAGGTGAAGGGCGCCAGCGGCAACGCTCTGTATACTATTGTTACAATCAAAAAGGCGACCGCAAATCTTACCATTGGACATGGTCAGTGAGCGCTTTCTTGCGCAATTTCGGTATTTTTATCCACAGTGACGTTATTCTAAAGGGTGTCTAACTAATTAAAGCTCACAATTTTGATCACCTGATTGTGGAAGATCACAGTTGGCCACGGTTGCGCAATATTTATCGCGCAATTTCATAGTAATTCGACTGAATTAAAAATTACTTAATCCTAATATCCACTCACGCGTGCCGTGCGTGTTGTCAGTTTATATTCGGACAATATTCTCGACAATTCCGGTTAAAAACATGGATTCCATTGCTTTATCGAAAGTCATCGACCTTTTTTAGCATTATAACTCGAAGGATATCACTTCACTAGTGAATTAATATTGCTTCGAAAACAATGCGAAAAAGCTATTTCTGAGGGACGAAATCGTTTAGGTGATTGTAAACAGATTACAGTGCAGCTGTGTGCGAATTTTGAAAACTACAGTTTCCTAAGAGTCAGAGAGAACGATGAAAATCAAAGGCTCCTTTTCTTAATTATTTCATGTTAAAGTATTTATGAGTCTTCTATTGTTTTTGGCTAGGATACATGATGATAGTATATTCATGATTCTAGCTAACTATATTATGCATTTCTTGTTCTGGCAAAAAATTGAATAATGCATGATGAAATGATTAATTGTGTGTTTTACAGTGTTTTCAAACTATAATATACCTAAGAAACCTAACCATTAACTTTACAAAGGAAATCGTCTACCAATAAAGTAAAATTATTTATAATTATAGATGTTATGAAATATGTGTTACTAATTGGTGTTTGTGTTATTTTATACATATGGTCTCACTATGTTTTCATGTGACATCAAAGTGCTATGATATACTATCTATATTGTTTTGACACTCGACTGTGCAGGAAATGTACTTACTATTTTACACTATTTGCATTTTTATACAAACATCATCAACCAGCTCCACTGAAAACCCTTATTCATGACCTTTTCTCTGATTTATCAAAATATGTGTTTATAATATACACCAAGTATTCTTATCATTTTTATGAAGCTTGAAAGTAAATGTAAGTTTGGTATTTATCACTTTCTTTCTTTGAATATTGCAAATACTTCTCTATGTTTAATACACTGGCTGATGGGAACTGTGTGTACAATGCATGCTCCATTTCACTGGTAGGGGATAAAAGTTTATCACTCCATCTGTGTTACCTTACCAGCATCGAATTTTTTTAGAATGCTAAATATTATGCTCACCAAAAACATAAGGATGGGGCATTTACATGTTTTCAAAATGCATTTGCTATGTGTTTGTCTGATACTTCCCTTTCAGTATGTGAATAGAACAGCCATATTGCAGCAGCTTTGGGAGAAGCTAAGAATAATGCATACAGTTTTATGTATTCATGAATGATGTGTATGTTCTCGTTGGTATCTGTTACATCCTGCATTATTAAATCATACTACCCAATTGCAATTGATTGTTTACCAGATTAGTATTCTCTTTGAACATTGCTTGTTTTATCATGTTCCATGCATACTACTTCTTGCACACAGGAAGAAAGATGATGCATTAATTTTTTGTAGTGTATTGTATTGTTCTTTTTACTTTTCATTGCAAAAAATAACGTGCTTCATCTTTCTATTGCTACCAAGGAACAATACTATGATTTTGACTGTTTTGATTTGATTATGGTGTAAGACTTGGCAAACACTAGTAGTAATTACAGACAAATTTAAAACTGGCCAAAATTTGCGGATTTTTTTCCTGTTCAGATCATGGATAGAGTTTTCCTATAATCCTTCATGTATACTGAAAGCAGGAAATCGCTTTTCTGAGAGTTAAATTTTTTTAAAATTTTATAGGTTATGAGGAAAGATCCTAGTGATGGGGAATCATGTCAAAGAAATACACTAAAAATCTAATTCTAATTGAAGAAGCTTTTCGTAAAATGTGTCGTAGAAAATTTAAAAGCTTATGTAGAAAATGCTGTGTGTTTGACATTTTTATCCATTGTTAAAATGTATCTGTAATACAAAACTACGTGTAACAAGTTGTAATCAACCATATTATCATATAAAGTAAATGTACATATTGTCATAATGTATAAAAAAAGTAAAATGATGAATTTTATTTCTGCTAAGAATAAAATATTATTGATAAATCAAATGATTTACTGAATTACATTATTTTTGATAATTTACAAATCAAGATGTAAGATTTTCTTTTGAAGTTACACAAAGTTATTGCGTGGATTCCGCGAGACAATGCTGGTGATTGCTACCTACCATGCCGCTTGTACTGCCCACCAACCAGAGATGATCGCGATTGCATTATAATAAAATTAATAAAATCTTTTTATGATGTGTTTCCAAAGGAGAGTCAAACCTCGACATACTTTGTAATTAAAAGAAATCTTGAAAAAATCAATCTATTGTAAATCTTGACATTTAGTTTTTGTGTTGGGACTGGTTATCCTTTGGTTAATTTACCAATAAATTGATGCATTGTAGGAATCAGAAATATCTGGAGTATAATATCGAAATAAAAATTAAGAATCATTTTGTCTCACTCAAATTGGATGACGATTTTAGAAATTGACGTCAGATATTGCATTCATTAATGATTATGTTTCTAATCATTTATGATTTATCAAGCATCAAGCACAGCATAAAGTACAATTTCTTCAATTTCAATGTTTATGATTGTACAATGAATGCATATTATAAATTATTAGTGAAAACATTTCATTTTTTTTGAAATTTTCCTTAGTACAGACTACAGCAAAAGTGAAGTGTTAATCTTTCTCATGACATATATCAGTGAGGAATCATAACCAGATCAGTGCGGTATCCCTCAGAAAGTTTTGGCAATTCAGAAAATCTACTATTATGTAACGTTAAAGTATCGTTTGCTTGACATTATTTCATATTATAAAATAAACACAATGAAACACGTGCGCTGATTGGTCTAGACCTGTGTTTGCATTAGTCTGGGAAAAACGATCTGAGCTCAACCAATCAATTCAATCAATCAAGTAAAGAGAATTTGCAAATTAATCATGACTATACGTTAAAAGAATATTATAACGGTTTTTTCTTTCGTATTATTGTTATTTTTTTTTAAAAAAATTAAAAGATGTTTTTCGTGTTTGCACTGGCTTATGCAAATCTTGTAGACGCTTGTGAGAACTCTTGAGCATGTGTAACCCTCGACCTTCGGTCTCAGGCTTGCACTGATCTGCTCTCGAGTTCTCCCAAAGGTCTCCTCGATTTGCATAAGCCTGTGCAAACACATGCAGTAAACATCTTTTATTTATTAATTTGTGTACGAATTACTTCATTTGTAAATAACATCCTTGCTTTATTAGACAAAATATTTACGAAATGCTAAAACGTCAATGGTTTTAACAGAATCTGTTTACAATAGAATACATTTACTATCCTAGATAAGAACATGAGACATTTTCATTTCATTATGCCTAAGAAAAAGGTTTAACGATTTTCTTTACCTTTTTTTAGAAAGAACACTTATAATTCGATCAAACCTTTTTAATCTTCGTCGTTAGGTCCTTACAGCTCAACAACATAACGACATAGTGACATGATTGCCGATGGTGTTATAACATTTAAGTAAAATACATGGAATGCTACTTGTAATACAAAACCTTAATAATTTTTTGAAGCCGTGATTTTACCCCAGAAACGCGAGAATTTACTCCAGACACGCTTGTGAAGTCAATCAATTATTACTATATGCGAGAGTCTCAAAACACTAAGCACGCGTGTCTCGGGTAAAATCTCGCGTATCTGGTGTAAGATTTGAGCTTTTGGTTTTAATTATTAGCTTTAGGTTCCATGTATTTCCGACTTCTTGTAAAAAATTTTTCTCGAAGGATTGTTTTGTAAATAAATTGTTGAGAGTATTTAATCTGGATGATACGCTATAATTTGACATAATTATGTTAGTCAATGCATTTCGTTTTGCAAAGTTAATTCAGCATCTTGAATTAACAGACTCTAAATTATTGATTCCACGTAAAGAAAGAATATAATAATTGATATGCATCTGATATAAGAATTTTTCCTATTAACAATCTTATTGTTTTTAACGCCTAAGTTGTTTTTCATATGTTTTTTATTGACGAGAATAATTCGAAATAGCTAATATCGTTCGTACACGTGACACTTTATAGTCCTATTAACTATGTAGGTACTAGTTATGATTTACACCTTAACTGCTACCTTAACAATCCTATTACCAGATTTAACTATTTTTATTTGCACTAGTACTTGTAGTGCTTGTAAAGCACTCTTCTTTCATGTACACGCAGTAAATGATCGTTAATTAATTTCTTCTGTTAATGTTGACCAAAAATTTCCACTGACTTTGAGACTATTACTTGTGTTTTTATGCAACATGTGAAACATTGGAATTACTAATAAATGTCTCATTTACATCGTACTTAAAATGTCACTTTCTTAATGTAACAAATAACTAGCGTGATATAGTAACCAGCAATTAGTTTGAGTGGTCAGCGTAGATATGTCTCTATTTAAAGAAGTCGTGATTTTCCCACTGACTCACGTATAATGTAAAAAACTTTGGCCACTTTTTTGCCTCCACTTGTTTACAGCTCAAAAACAACCGTAGTCTGTATGATTTAGGAAAAGATTTGTACTTCCATTTGTTACAGAGTTTGTTTGAAGTTTTAAATATTAATTAGTTCAAATCAAATATCAAAATTCAAGACAATTATTTATAACTTCTTTATGTACATAAATAATAGAGAATTATGTAATTTAAGACAATTACGTAATATGCAAAATTTAAGACAATCATGTATGTTCTTTAATTTATCATAAGATCTATTAGGAAATGTTCAAAAGCAACAAATAAAATGAAAAATGTTCACCTGGTACACATTTTTATATTAGACATAAAGTTGTTTATTGTATTGTACAAATTTTAAAACAATTTATCGTAAAACATTCGATACCGACGAATGTCAGTCTTCTCCTTGTAGCAAAGAACACTCGTGCTTAAATATCCCAGGATCATACGAAAGCCTATGCTCAAATAGACACATTTTTTCAAATCCAAAAAGAAATGTTTCGGTAAGTTGGTCTTTCTAGATCTTATATTATATGTTGCAAGCTTACCCGGCTACATAAAAATTCTCTAGAATAGACAAATTCATAATGTCATTATGGTCATTAAGACAATAACATCTAATACCAGTTAATACATTAAATATAATACATTATACATTAAATACATTTATACATTTAATACCAGTTAATACCAGTTATACATTTAATACCAGTTGCCTTCATACATTTGTTATACATTTAATACCAGTTGCCTTCATAGTCCTCTATGAAATAGTGTTGGTATTAGTACTGTACCACATTCCAGAAAAACTTTGCTACCAGGTCTTTTCATCATATTGCTAATAAAAAGGATCAAAACAAACTTTGCTCCATTTCATGGGTTGTTGTTGCAGTGACCGACCCCTGACTGTTTCTTTATACTCACTATCCACGGTGGATAAGGTCTTTTTAGCGTCAGGGATATTATTTTTTAAAAATATTGGTAAAATTTGGTAAATAATCTCATAAATTGACAATTACATAGAAAAGTATGTTGCGTTTCATAAACAAAACAGGAAAGCATCAGTATGTTTGGTGTTAAAGAGAGTGTTTGCAATTACGGCTTTCTTTGATGAACAAATTAATCATTTCGTTGTTATAAAACGTTGTTATTAATAGACGCCACATCATTTTTTGTCACAATGTGAGTTTATGTTATAAACTTATTTTATGGCTCACAGAAAGTTGATCGTTAATTTATTCTATTTACGAAGACGATGTTTACTCGATCCTCCGTCAGCATTTTCAGCCATTTAAGCCTCCGTCGTCTTTGCTCGTTTGGGATAGGAAACAAAAACTTAAAGTTTGTACACATTTAAACTGACATTGTAACCCTATTAATTTTAACTTTATAATGCAGAATATCATGAGAAACTTACGTACATCTGTGCACTCTTTTGTTCAGTAAAGCAACTCCCCCCCCTCCCCCCCCACTTCTACAGCAGGGCATGTTTTGGTCGGATGGTCAAAACGGAAATTATTTCATCACCAGAGCACGAGTATACGTCTGAGCAGGCGTCTTGAATTGAAAATTAAAAAATAAGCGTGATGGCCGACTGAGACCTTTAAAGCAAGTATTCTACAACATTTCTTTTTTGTTGCCGAATTAATATGATTTTTAACATCACACTGAGTTTGAATTGTTTAATACGCGAATATTTCTTTGAAGTTATTGAAAGAACTCGTTCACGAAGTCGAAAATACGTTAACACAACTGTTGAACAGTTCTGGCATTGCGGAGATTTTCGTTGCACAAGGTAGGGTGCTCTCACCAAAGTTTTTATCATTTGCTTCTTTATCAAAGATTTATTCCTTCATACAGGATTTTTTTTGCTAAGCTGTTGGAAAAAGTCGTTACAAGTAGTTAACAACCGTTGAAGACTTAATCCATTGCGAAATTTTTTGTGTCATATTTATGGTGTATGGCAATAATTTGTCAATCAAATATTTATACCTGCACTATGTAAGGCTGAAACACCCTTTGCAGTCGCTTTCGTCGCGCGAGATAGCGAACTGATGCGCGCACGTCATGGCCGATTGAACGTCGGGAACACACATGTACAAGCGAGCACTCCGTCATGATTGTATAAAGTGTTCTGAAAGAACAGTTAATTTGCTCCACATGGACAGTATTTAGAGAAGAATATGAATAAAATATTTGAACATGGAGAAGCCATTGCCGAGTAAAGACTACCGTAAAATATGCTGTGAAAAAAGAAGAAATGTAATCGTTTGTGTACTTGACCATATCTACCCAAATATTCACATCATTCCTGTGAAAAATGGTTAACGTCTACAGTGTAATCATATAATTGATTACATTATAATGGTGTAATCGATTTCCTAAGTTAAAAACGAAACGTTCGCTAAAGTTGATTTTATTTAACACAGTTTTATTGTTAAGTGGGTGTTTAACAAATTATTTGCTGGGCAATGATATTCATTTAAAAATTGAATAACTCATTGTAAAGCATTTTAAAATAACTTTCACATTATCAATATTCTAATATTGATAGTTCAATTTAGAATTTATAGTCCAGCAAAGAATCTGGTACTTCCACTTGTAACAGTGGACTCACCAATTTTAAATAATCAATTATTTCTACTTGCATTAAATTGTCAGAAAAATCATTTTGTTCTGAATGTGCTTCGTTAGAATTTTCTGATAACGTAAAAATATTGTTCGTACATTGTCTTAAATAAAATTCATTCTGCTCTGATTTCACCGTAAACTTATTATCTTCAATGTCATTTCCAGCATACTCCATATTTTGATATTCTTGTGCTGAATGTCCTCTGAAATTCTCATATCCTGATGTTGAATGATTATTGCTGTACAAATCAGATAGTTGGTTATGCCCTGAAGGGTCTTGTAGTATAACGTTAGAAAAATATTCTTGTAATTCATCGTCCATAGTTAACAGTTTTGAAGAAGTTTC
>NW_025813493.1:41469-101469 GCF_021976095.1 Xenia sp. Carnegie-2017 | reverse complement strand
AGAGCCTCCCTATTATTTATCATTATCTTTACAACAACTCATGCAGTTCTAGGTTTTTTTACGCCTTAATTATGTTACAAACTCCTTTAAACTGTGTGTTCTATTTTTACAAGGTTTTGCATCATTGCACAGGCTAACAAAGCAGCATACAAACCACAAAAATTGCCTGTTGGCAAAGAAAGTTCCAAACTGGTACTTTCAAAAAAAAACGAATACGCCATTTTCAGCCATTTTTGATGACGTTTATAACATCTGCGCTGCTATAGACTTTTCATGAGACAAATATTTTTCACGATGGAGCTCTGATATCTTTGACAACGCTATTACTCAAAAGGTTTTTTCTGAAATATATTATCTTAACATTTTTTGAAAGAACTTTTTTTGCATGGTTGAAAAAATGACTTTAAAGACAATTAGCTAATTGCTGGCTATAGAAACTTGCTACCATCAAGAAAAATATTTCAGACATTAAAATTATTTTAGTTATTGTTTAAAATACGCCATTGCATTTATTTTCGCCATACGAAGTGTTTAACCAACCATATTACTTTAGTTTGTGTACTTATTAACATCCATGCAATAGCTATAGGATAGTAAATTAAAGCTAAATAATACTTCATTAACTATTAAATTCTAGTTACGTTTATTCGTTTAAAAGTTTAATATTTAAAGTAAAACCTGACACATACGAACTAAACTTAAAGAAACCCATGCACATTTCTTCAAGCTTAAGATCGTATATCCTTGGTGATCAAAATACAGACAAAAATAACAACGGACGGATAATCGCGGACGCCATTTTTGTGCGCGCAGTTTACTGTATGCCAAGAAGCACTTGATCAAGCAAGTAAGTCATTAACAGGCATATTGGAGAACATTAGACTTCACTTTACAGCTCAGTTAAATATTCAACCAATTCCTGTTAATGTTGATCACCAGGATTAGAACTAAAATAAACAATTTAAACCATTGCACCTGAATAGTCGTCTCCAGTCTTTACGTTCAGACAAGTTGATGCTCCAATAACGCACCAGTACCATGAATAACGTGACGGCGATAGCCATAATGTTATCCGGGACGTTGTTGTCGTAGCCATGGATATCAGTGATGCATATGTAAGGTAATTATTGAAAACAATTGTACGGGTGACGAAAATCGTGACGTCTCTTACGACTGTTTTTCAGTGATGTCAACGAAAATAACACTGAGGTGATACAACCATATGAACTAACATATTTTCTTGTATTTCATTACTACAACATAAAAAAGTTTGTTTTAGGAAACTCAAAGTTGCTATCATGAAAATAATGAAAAAAATACACTTTTGAGATAAATGCACCAAGTTAATATAACGCCAATACGAACACTGTTTTTATCATTTACTCTAAATCAAAACATTGCATGGCAACTACAAAAATTATGTTTTAACTGCCATTGTTGATGGTGTTATACAACGTTACGAGACATATGAAATGCCGTTCGATCTTCTTAAAAATACGCTCTCCCAATGAAAAACATTTTTTCCCGACACAATGATCAACTCTTATGAAATTGATCGGTGTATATTTAAGAGATTTTTAATACCTTTTTGTTTGTCGTCTTAGGAAATCCACTGCTCCTCAAAAATTTTCAGCAGTGGCTTCAAGGTGCTTCTTTTTGTCAAAAACGTAATGCTCTAAATTGAGAATAGTTTTGTTAAATAAATGTCTTTATGATTTTACTCAAGTAGCTATATAACCGAAGATATTTCAATGTAGCAAATAATACGTATTTAAATGTAGCAAATAATACGTATTTCAATGTAGCAAATAATACGTATTTCAATGTAGCAAATAATACGTATTTCAATGTAGCAAATAATACGTATTTCAATGTAGCAAATAATACGTATTTCAATGTAGCAAATAATACGTATTTAAATGTAGCAAATAATACGTTTATGACTAAAGAGAATGAAGATAATTAATTGTAGTATATAATACGTACCAAATTATTTGCGATGGTTTGTGACGCTTTGATGAACTTTTTCGTATTTCAATTATGTTCCAGGATATCGTACATGCGGATGTGTTGATCTATCATTATATTTCCCAGTGTGCAATTTCATACAAATGGAACTCCCTTGGTTGATGAAGCGCAATAGCTTTTTGAAATATCCTTTTAGCGTGAGCTCGATGTACCAGTTGAAACACAAAAAAAAGTCTTTAAACAAAGTCTTTATCCGTCATTATCGTTCCAAGTA
The DNA here is from genome assembly GCF_021976095.1 of Xenia sp. Carnegie-2017. NCBI lineage: Eukaryota > Metazoa > Cnidaria > Anthozoa > Malacalcyonacea > Xeniidae > Xenia > Xenia sp. Carnegie-2017. The sequence goes on along the minus strand of NW_025813493.1, from coordinate 99,227 downwards.
TGCAACTTTCCAGGAACGATAGTCTATTATTGCAGATGAAGCACCATAGCTCTTATGTCCTGGTTGAGAACGTTCTTGACGTACAAGATAATCTAATTCAATGTTTAAAAATGTCTTGATCCGTCATTATCTTTCCAGGTATATGCAAATTTTATACAAACGATAGTCCCTTAAGTAGATGAAGCACCGCAAGCTTTGACATCCTGATTGAGAACGTTGTTGACGTACAAGATAATCATACAAAGGTTTCAAATAAGTTCTTGATGCGTGATTATAGTTCCCAGTACGCAATTTTATACAAACGAGTATCTCTTACGTCACCAAACGCAAACATCTTGCTTGAGTTTACGTTCTGACATCATTTATAATTTGAGTGACCAGCGGTATTACTTCGATGTAGACTTCATGACGGAGTAAGTGTAAATAAAATGCAGTTCTTATGGCGCAGTATCAATTCACTTGCTGTTCAGTCCAGCTTTTCTACGACTTTTCTCTTACTTGCCACCTTTCACTGAGTCGTTTGCGCCAACTGCAGCATTTAAGTGACTTATTTGTGCACACATGGTCGAAAATTTTCCAATTTAGAATTAAGGGCCTTTATACGTTAAGTACCTTTATACGTTAAGTACCTTTATACGTGAAGTACCTTTATACGTGAAGTACCTTTATACCTTAAGTAACTTTGGTTTTGTCATTAAATAGTTATTCGATGAATGGAAAGTTAAGGTTTTAAGACGAGCTTATACATTAAACATGAGGAGTAAACACAATACAAAACAAATTTACAACATCTGCAATGTAAAGCCTTTGAAGTCCTAGAGAGCTATGGAGTATGGAACTATTTATTTACAATAATAATAAAGGAAATGAAGTTTTCTCTTGAATTAATTCATCAATGTTGTTCTTGACAAGACTGTCCTCTGTCATCTTCATTTTTGAATAATGTCCTTTTCTTTCCACACTCTTCTTAATGATTGGCCCTCTGTCTGATATAGCTAATTCTATTTATTCTATCTCACCCCACACTTGAAAATGCGAAAGAAACACTGAACCATGCCTAAGTAAGAAGTTGTTTAACGTTGAAGTCCAAAGAATGGACAAAGCACCCAGGAAACAAACGACGTTGCATTTGCAAGAAACAATGAAGCAAAGATGCGCAACGAAAGACGCTTCGCTCGCAAGAATCGGTGAGCACGCAAATAACGACGCTGCACTCGCAAGAATTAATCGGTGAAGCACGCAAGCAACAAACGGCGCAGCGCTAGCACGAATCGATGTAGCATCCAAACAAGGTATCACCCATTAGAAGATGTTGCACTCGCTACCAACAATGTGGAATAAAGATTGGACTTATTTTCACACAGAAAAAGCTAAGACCAAAACCACAAGAAAAATGTCCTGTCCCGTGACTTTGAAGTCACCACTCTGAGCAAATAGAAACCACCTATCGCTCTCACGTTCACCAAAAAAACTCTCATTCAATCCGTTCGTTCTACCTAAGTCATTATCTTGCTCTTTTATTTTCTTCTTCATGTCCTTTTGCAGGCTTGTGTCTTGTAAAACGATAGTATACAATTCATCTTTCCCTTGAGATGTTTGCGATGGTAGTTACAATGTTTACAACATTTATGACTTACGAATTTATGTCTAACCATGCAAGCATTCTAGCAAAGGCTTAAGGCAGCAGATGTTTGGACAACGACAAGACATATATAAATTACTATAACACATTACCCTATAGTGATTGCTACGTTCTGTTATATTGTAAAATGATAAATTTAATTGTAAAAATTGATTAGTGAAATATTAATTTCGTTTTTTAAAATGAATTTAGTTTCTTTTTCATGTGTGCACAAATTAATCACAATAAATGCTCTTAGTTTCATTGTCCCTTTCAACCGATCTTCCTGTTAATTTAAATTTGGCGTAATGAATATCGTATTTCTTCACACAATTTTGGTTGAATTATCTAAAGTTTCAAATTGTCTTTGCATAGAGCAATAAATATTCAGCTTCACATTACATTGCAAAGTCAAGGCAAGCTTAGAAGGTCAATTGTGAGTTTCCTACCTTAATTTCTGATTTCATTTAACATCTTTCTGTTTGAATGCTTTCGAATAGTTGTCGTTTTGCGATTGGCAATTTTGCTCTGCTCTTTACAACTGCTCGTTGAGAAAACGAAGAAAAATCACTTTTTCCTCTAAAGGGAAGAAGTTTGTTAAAAGATTTAGACATAATACTAGGAAATCATTAGAAATTTGCTATAAAAAAGGGAATAGAAATTTACATTATATTCTGCCATATCTTACCATTTGACATCATTTTCTTCGTAGCCACTATTACTTCTTTCTGTTGTACCATATTTTTCTAGTAAGATTTCATTTCGTTGAAAGGGATCTGAGCTTTTATTGAATAGGTTTTTAAGAAATCCAGAGATATTCTTGTCTATAAGGAATGAAAATATTCGATAGCATTAACATGAAACACATCTTTACAGTTAAAGACATGGAACGAGTTACAGTAATACTAAATAAAAACAAATCACTAATAAAGACAGCATCGTTGCTATACGTCATTTCTACTACAGCAATGTATCTCGCTCGGTAGCTATGACAGTATTTTAAGCAATGCAGTTCTCCGGTGCTTACTGATTGAGTTAGCCAGAATTTTCTAAGGCAACCTAGCCACTACCTAACGTTATTTTTTCGAAAACAATGTCAAATTTTTATCCTCTTCATACCATTAAGGAAGTTACAAATTCAAAACCAAGCTGACACACAAATGAACCAGCCCAGAAACACAAAAGGGTTAAGGAGAAAGGAATACGTAACTATCAAATTTACGTGCTGCTGGCGTCTTTGTAGAAATTGAAATATTTTCACTTGTTTAGTTTAATCTTAAACAGCTTACCTTTCACTTTCAGGAAATTGTCAGATCTGGTGTGCATGATAAGTTCAAACGTCTTTGAGCCAAGAACATGCTGTATTGACTTCATTGGCATATACTCAATGCTGTGTAGTGACTGAATGTATATTTCTTCAAGCTTTGATTGGCTAAAATTATAAAAATTTATGTCATGTAGGAATAAAGGATATTTTCTTTCTTAAAACTCTCTTTATGACCGAAAGAATTAAAAAATGAAATTTATAATTTTTACTTCGATCACAAACATGTATAGATGAATTGGTGATCTCCTACTTAAAGTAGTTGACCTTTAGTTGGATTTGACTCTTATATGCAGCATTTCTGTGTGAAATATTTCTGTATACATTTCAACATCGACATAGGCGTTATATTTTTAAATGAAAACTATATTTATCATTAATTAGCGACAACTATACTTCATTGTTGTTCATCTTAAAAAAATTGACTCGCTTGATTATCTGTTTCAAGAAAATGAATTGAAAATAAATAGGGAGCTATTTCTCATCCCTTTGTTGCCTCGAGTGAGAATCGAAGCACACTTTCATGCAAGTTTCATATCACAAGCCTAAACATTAACAAGTTTCTTCTGACTTTCCCATGAAAAATTGCTGTATAGGTTGTAATGCGATTCTATTGCAGTATGTACGCTATCAAAATGTCCTTGTGCTTAAAGTATTCACATAGCAAAATGGTTTATATTCAACAGAATCAGAAACCGTAAACCATAAGTTCAATTTCGACTCCGCACGTTATAAGTCTTCGCAATCAAAGGCATAAAGAATGCTCAAGGAAAATTATTTGTACTCGTATGAAAAACAAGCACGGTTAAATTTAAAAGCACTTTAAAATGATCAAACGTACATGTTGAGTCACGTGGCTTTTCGTAAATTGCTTAAAGAATTTTTTGTATGATTCGCTTTTCTACAATCAAAGTTGCTCACCTTGTAACCAGCCAAAGTATGGGTTATATTGCTTCTACGGTGGCAAAGTTAAATGTCAAATTTTAAACCAGAAAACTTTAAAAGTCACATTGCATTTCACACCATCTACCAGTTTGGGTGTAACTTGCAAATTCACGTCTTTAAAAACCAGTCTGATGACGTATATGTTATACATAATAAAATATTTAATGTGACTAGGGAATATCGTTATTTGTTATAGACGATAAATTGACGCTGGTACTGTGTGCCAATCATTGTTCTTACTTAAACTTACCATTTTTTAATGATTGATTTAGGCCTGTTTCAAACGTGAACTTTGCATGCAACGAACGCATTAAAGACAAAAGAAAATGAGATGAACTTCCTGATTATCTTTTGTTTTAAATCCGTTCGGTTCATGTAAAGTTCGACGTTTGGACAAGGCCTAAGAATCTGCAAGTCTTTGAAATCACAAACGTTTAATAATTGAATGATTCAGGAAAAACTAGCTAATTCCCGTAGGGAGGTGCAAACGCAATTAAAATTAATACAGTACTTGAGATTTGCATTATGCATTAATCACAACATTCACGGTAAATGCTCTTCATTCTCACATACTTAGTCGAGTGTTTTTGTTTAATATTTTTTGGTTGTGTTTGCATGTGCTTACTTCCCCCCTGCAGACTTGGTATAAATGGTTACTCGTACTTCTGTAGGACTTAGCGATAGTGTGTAGTTTAGCACAATAATTACACGTTATTCTGTGATTGGTTGAGCCATACCTTCTCCATTATTTCTACGTTATCGAATATGAACTGGATTGTTCCAATTTACTTAATACTTTGAGCTAGAATGTATTTTAAAATCCCATAAGTAGAAACTATTACCTGTGACTAACAATATTAGTGTGAATATGTGATACTACGTCATTACAAGCCAAGACCTGTACTTTGGTACTCTGCAGTCATAATCTGTTGTATTTCTTAAAGTAAAGCCAATGTGATGCTACGGGTGTCCCAAATATAATTTCCACTATACAAATAATTCTCAATCGTTATTGTTCCTGTTTGGTGTTATCCAATACTGTTGTTTCAGTTTCGACTTTCATGTTTTAATCATCATTCAACATTTCATGTCAAGGAAAATCTAATATTCACGTTCATTTCTGGTGTCATTAGTCAAGTCATCTATATAGTACTTTTTGCACTCCATTCATTATAAAAAGCTGATTCAAGTCATCATTGTCAATTTTCCAAGCTGAGCTTAACGCATGCAAATATTTTGTTGTGTAGAAAACCTTTATGTCAAGATTGGTAGCAAATTTTTGACTCTACAGAGTACCTAATCCATTTGATCCTGTACAATAAGGCATCCACTCGATTATTATTTTCGATAAAGATTTTAAAAACGCTATTTTTTTAGTACTAGTACTTTTGTATCACGGAATCATGGAAATATAAACACACACGTATATTGGCTCTTCTGGCAGCACTATAATCCTGGGCAACCTCTAGTAAAGATAAATATTCAATAGATGAAAGACATAAAAACAGGAAATGTTTTTTCAATGTTATTATTAATTCGTTTATACATTTCAAATGGCGGACAACAATTGGAATGCTTTCAATACATCAGAAAGTGGCAACAATCAGGTATTCAAGTATAATTTTGGTGTAATTTTGATAAGCTTCAGTAAATGACAAACGAGACTCCAAAGAAAATAAAAACGTACTATTTCATGAGAGAAATAAATTTTATTTACACATGAGTAGTTTTAAAAACATAATTCCCTCGAAATCGTATTTTTCTGTTATTTACGTGATCTATCTTTCTTTCTGTGGTTTTATAACTGCACGAAGAAATGTTGAATATAACCATCAAATTAACCTTCGTATTGCAAAATTTAATATTTAACATTTAGTATAATATTTCTTATAGAATGGAGATGATGATTGGGCAGATTTTGGTGGCTTTGAGGTAAGTACATATCTATGAAAACTGTAGTCATATTGGTAATATTTTATTGTTAACTGAGATTTGTTTATTTCTAATATACACATCAAAACATGTACAACAATCACAGTCAAACACTACGTCATAAGTTGTGAAATTTCTCAATGAAAATTTGAGTGAGAATGTCTGTGATAACCTTTAAAGCAATGAACTCCTTTTCAAACTAAATTGACCTAGTTCAAGTTCCGCAAATCACTATAAGTACATATAGACTTTATACAATTCATTAGTTTATTAACTTTTTTGTTTATAATTATTAACCATTATTAGTTGATTTAATAATAACGTTCATACATGTGACAAGAGACATAAAACTACTTCATTAATTCACATCCAAGATTTACATCATCAAGGATGTTCATTTACACTTAGTACAATGAGGATGCTCAAGAATATCATCAATCTATCAAATAGCAAAAATCTTTTATTCATAAAACTAAAGCATGTTTTGTTGTTGCCTGTGGTCAGTGTTGTATTAACCTCGATAATTTTTTTGGGGGGCAGAGAATCTTTGTATATGCATGCTATAATCGGCAGATCTTAAAGGAAGTTGTTATGGAAGAACATGAATATACAAATATTCCCCCCCCCCAGTTATCGATCTGGCTATGGTCTTGCCTGTGCTATTGCTAATTAGTACATAAGTAGGTTCTGTGCTACTTCAATGTTCGCTGTCCAAATTAATTAAAATATTGACGATGTGATCACTATGTTAGTCATGTGATATACTCCTACCTTTGAATTTAACCAGACATAATTGGTAAAAGCTAAGTATGATATTTGTTTGAACTTAGGTAGCATCGTCTTTAGTGTTCTGCATCTTTTATTTCTCTTGTTTTTACTCAACCATGTTCTTTATTATGCATTTTAGTCTGCATCACCGGCATCCAATATATTTGGCAATTCTTCTGCATCTGCTACAATTCCTTGGGCTACAGTATTTCCTGCAACATCGTCTCAACAATCCAACAATTCTTCTGTCAACAGCCAGCCAATTAATTCTGCTGTATTTAATGATGGGGGTGACTATGCTGTACTCAAATCTAGTGCTACCAATATACCTTCATTTCAAAACAATCCCTCTAATTCCAAAATTGCTGACCCAGGTCAAGGATTTGCACCTCAAAGTAGCTCTTTAGGTAACCGAGTAACACAAGATTTTTCAAGTAAAATAGACTCTCAGTTACAAACAAGTCTTGTTCAAGCACAACCTTCAGACATCTCTAGCATAAAACAAAAGGTTTCAGCCGAGGGTCCGCCTTTGCCTCAAAGAACTGAGTTTCCATTGAATGAGGTGTTAATGACATCAAGTAATGTACAAGTAAGCCAATCAGCCCCACCATTGCCAAGCAGAGAAAGAACTGGGGATAGTCGCAGTGCTGTTCATGAAGCTGAACTAAAAAATGTTAAAGTTGAATTAGAAGAAACAAAAAGTAAAGTAAATGATTATGAAGAAAAATTACAGATATCCGAAGAGAAGTTATCTCTTGCAGAAAGAGAAAAAATCAGATTGGAAAAGGTAGGTTGCCATCTCATGCTTTAAGAAAAATGCCTGTATGTAGTATTTTTTGTCTACATACGTAAGTAGGGCAATGTTACAGCATAACCATGTGTATGTAAGTTGCATAAGTTACATATCCGTAACTCTTGGTAAAATAGGAAAAATGGTTTCAAGTAGTACTTTCTTTACTAAATAAATGGAATATATTGCAATTAGAAATTATTATTAAATGATTTAACTTTGATTGTGGTCGAGTAATTTTCCTCGCACAATATTATATTACACGTGTTTTACAAACATTTTTTGTGCCTTTAAATAGTGCTTTTTCATTGACAGTATTGCAGAGTTTCACTGAAGGTTTATTAAGACTTGTAAAATAACTGTTTACCATTAAGTGATTAAAATAAATATCCATGTTATGTTACTAATACATTTGGTTTTATATGGAAGAACATGGAAGAAATGAAAGCTAAGTATACCGAAGCCACGCAGCTAGCAAAAGATCAGTATCTTGAATTACAAAACAGAAAGAAATGTACGATCAGTTGCAGGTGAGATTTTCATATCATTCAACAGCTCTACTCTACCTGTTAATATACTTATTATATAGTGTGCATTCTTTCTTTTACGTATGTTGTGCTCAAATGTTTAAATGTGATTTCTGTTAGGACGAACACGAGGAAAAAGTTAAGAAACTGAGGGAAGCTGGACAAGAGTCATTTGCTCTAATAGTTCAAGAATACAAGGTTTAAATTTCCTTTTTCCGACAAGTATTGATTGATTTAACGTGCAATAATCATCTCGATATTTTGTCAAGTGCTTTCGTAGAAAATGGCTTGTTATTTATTTTCAATTGCGTCTTTATTTTGAAAGGCATTATCGACAACAGCTGTATCACAGGAACGCGAGAGAAATGAGAAACATTTACATAAAATACTTGAAGAGAGAGATAAATTTACGGAATTCATCAAGCATCAGGTGATTGATCGTCCCACGAAAAACGTGCACACAATCATTGTCTTTGTTGAGTGTGAATTGTGAACATTACTTTCTGCTGTGTTCGAAATTTCGAAGAAGTGATGGTATTCTTTTAATTTAAAATTTTTTGAACTCGTTGAACTACGTCCTTTACTTAGCATGAGTTACAGCGCCATCCACTGTTTTCAAAATAGATCATTATGTTTGAATGCACTCTAACCCATCTTATCAAAGCGCCTGTATCAACGACAGGGAAACTGCTTCTTTAGGTAGTAGAATCGAATTTGAGATTTGACTTGGCGAAAATTTTATCTTGACGAGTTTTTAAAGTAAATGGTTTGAACCCGGGAGTGTCGTTACATGTTTGTAAATGTAGATCGTCCAGGTTGGTATAGTCCTGAGAAGGACTGTTTTTGTTCTTGTTGACTGACGTTTCGACAACCTTAGCGGTAGTCATCTTCAGAGTCGAAGATTGTCAAAACGGTTGTCGAAACGTCAGTCAACAACAGTAAGGTTGTCAACATCAGTAAGGTTGTCGAAACGTCAGTCAATAACAAAAACAGTCCTTCTCAGGACTATACCAACCTGGACGATCTACAACCATGTAACGATACTCCCGGTTCAAACCATTTACTTTATTGAAGAGTTTTTGTTGCCTAGAAGCAGGTGACCTAACACGGGATTTGACGTAAAAAAGAGAACAAATGCATTAAAGATATATGTAGCTTTCATTATACTGCATAAAGCTGTAATAATAAATGTTCTTAAAAACTGCACTACAAATTTAAGTCTACTTTTTTCTTTTATACCGGAGCGGAGTCACATTTCGGCCCGTACTTGATCATGAAGGTTCCTTGATGCATCTTAAGATTTGATCTTTGATGCTTTTGAAACGTTGTTAACATTAATCTCATTTCTTGTGACTGTAGGGCGAAACTTTGAAACTTATGGTTGTCGAGGAACAAACGAAAGGATTGCATAAAATTGAAGATGCTTTAGAAGAACAAAAGGCGAAATATGAGGTTAGAATTCTAGGCTGTAGCTAGTATAACTATACAGCATTATTGAGAAAAAGAACAATAACTCTTAGGCAAAGTCGCTCAAATTCATGGTTCGTCTGTTTTTTACTTAAAGATTAACTATAAATCGTAGTTCGACCATCTATGCGATTCTAACCCTTATTTCTCATTGGTGAATTTCGTCGTCCTCATTTCGGAAAGACTATTGTGCTTTGTTTTGCGAATAATGATTCTTCATACATGTAATTACTTCATTCAAGTAGATGGATTAATTTTTGAAAATGATTTTATAATCAATAGAAAAAATTGAACGATTGTCTTGAAGAGGAGAGAAAGAAAAATCAAGAACTGCTCGAAAAGGCCTTAGAGGTTTGTATAATTTAGAATATTTGTAACTGAAGTTAAGACTTTACATCTCATGGTATAATGTATCTTTATTTTACATGGCGTATCGTAATATAGGAAGAACGCGCCCGCGGGGTTGCTGCCGCTGACGAATTGCTACTCAATCAGAAGAAAGAGTTTGAGTCTATGATCTCTTCAGTAAAGGTAAGATGCAGTTTCTTGGGATGTGTATTTTTAAATTATACGTACAAGAAAGATCGCTGCCTTTGTGATATTTTAAAGGCAGTCGATTGATTATTGTCTGCTATATTATCATGTCGTATGTAAGGTGCCTAAGTCGATACATGTGTATTAGAAATATGTTTATTTTTAATATTCATGGTTGGGCAACCCTTCCTAAATGTAATATATGTACTTTAACGAAAGTCCATCCAACGCGGTTTTGTTTTTTTTCCATTTTATAGAAACAATTTGAAGAAAATCTTTGTCAGGAAAGAAAGGAAACGAAAAATTTGATTTCAAAGTTTGTTGAAGATCAGAAAGAAGAAGCTAAGGTTAATTTACATGTGCTTCGATAGATATACAATGATATACCATGATATACCATGATGTACGTAATGTATGTTGATATACAAAGATGTATGGTGACTGTATATAAATAATGTTTGAGTTTAAAGACATCTCTTTACACCCATCTACAAACATACACCACTGTACATCCATCTACATAAAAACAGATCTGTTTATAGCTACCTAATAACACAAATCTCTATTCATGAATCTTTATACATCCATCGACCAACATAGCTACATCTGTATACATCCATGGATCAACATTCATCTGTATACATTAATATCTGCCAGAATACATCTGTATACATACATCTATCAACATGTATACATCTGTATACATTATCTATTAACACATATCTCTCCAGACAGAGCTACCCATTCAAGATATATGTTTAGCTCCCTACAAACAAACAAATTTATAAATATTTTTGTTTATTTAGAGCAATTTGAATGAAACAATGGTCGAAGAACGCGAAAATCACGTCATGCAGCTGTTGTTATTAAAGACCAATTGAAAGAAGAAATGAAAGAATATGCAAAAGAAAAAGAAAAAGTAAGTATTGCTTTATTTTATAATTTCATTTTGCAAACAAAGTATCTCTGCTCACGGAGTAGCATTTGCTTGAGCAAGTAGTCCGATTTATATTTTGCATTATCATGTAACTGCCCTAAAATGCCGTTGTTGTATTGTTAAAGCTGGGATATTGGTCACGTGTTACTATTTTTTTACACGTGATTCCTAACGCCCAGTGTTGCCGAATTCCTCTTCTAAATTTGCTCTGGTTAGAATAAATTACTGGGGCCGGTTGTATAAAGCTCTTAACTACTTTTTAACTACACTTTTTGCAGTTAAAAAGTAGTTAAATTTAACCACGCGGTTAAGTCAGTTGTATAAAAAAGTAGTTAGCGCTAAATGCAGTTAAAAGGTAGTTAAAGTTAACAATGCTATGGAGCATAGTTAACTTTTCAAAACACAGTTAAATATGGCGGCTTACCTTCTCAAAGACAATTATGGGCGAGATGTTGTTGATCAACAAGGTTTTACCTTGAGTTTTTAATCACATATGTATCTTCCATGGCAAAGGCTTTTAGAATAAGAGCTTTATGGACAATGTACTACATTCGTCAGTGCTGTAAAACATCCCAAGTTTTGCTGACGAAAAACAGCCAACAATTTATCCACGTAACAAATCCTTTTTTACACAAGAGCAATTGCATTTTGTATTATCTTTCCTTGCGTCCGTTAGCTCTTTGCAACTCATAAGCGAGACTCTCAATTGAGATAGAGCCACTTCTTTAAGATTAGTGCACATAACTCGCTGACATTGTCTTACAGTTAAGGAGTTAACTACGGTAGTTAGCGCTAACTGTAGTTAAAGTTAACTACGTTTTTATACAACCGGCCCCTGATCTGATACGTAATGACTATAGTGTATTATTACATTGTAAAACCTCGTTTAAATCCTGTTCATTGTTTTTTTGTTTTTATTGCTTTTAGGCTGATGAAGCTTTGCGACTACGTAACTATCAAAGTATGGACGTGTTTTTACAAGCAATTCGAACACAACTTCAGTCTTTAATGAACAACACAGAAATCAATCGAACTTAAAGTGTTTTAGATTATATAAACACGGCAACAAGACTTAAGCAAAATAAACCCATTGTTTTTAATAAGCTTGATGCCTGCCTCTGGAAAAGGTTTGAGAGAAATACACATTTAATTAAACTTTTGCAATTTCATTTTGCTTTTCCTAAGCAACTCTTAAAGAAGAGCCTGCGTCATAAACGAGCAGTTATAGGTTCTATGACGCCAGCTATGTAAAGCAGAATGTGTATACTATTAGTCTATTTTAAATACTTTCATTTTACTTTGTGCCAGCTGTACTGTATTAATTGCTTATGAAACTTTAAATGTACGTTTCCCCATCGTGTCGGACATTATTAAAAGTTCTTATTTTCAAATAAAATCCATTGATGTGTGTCCTTATGTATTTTTAAAACGAAATCATCCAGATTAGTACTGTCCTGTTGTCAAAGTTTGCTGCCGTAAGAAGTATTTACTGTCGTATATCAATCATAATCCGTGTCATAATGATATAAAACATAACTATTTAATTCAATCATGTTTATTATATAGTTAAACTTATAGTGTAGCTGCAGCTTCATAAGTAAATTGCTTTATGAAAATTTTAAATCATAAAACTTGCTTTATCGCAATTTTGTTTTATAAAAGTGGAATGCGATAGTGATTCAAGTTTTATGATTGATTTGAATTTTGAGTAACTCATATTTTAACAGGAAAGGTTACACAGTCGCACAACTGATTTAACTTGAACGAAATCTAGCGATAATCATTTCATAAACGTCAGGTTTCGCCACATTTCATGCTTCTTTCGTATGGTTTAAAGTGCCCCTGTCAAAAAAATGAAACTCACATATATGAATCTTTGTAATACGTACATGCGTTATTTGAAAATCGAATTTCGATTCTGAATTTAGTGCAGAAATTATAGTCATTTGAACATAGAATTTTGAGAAGTAAAAATTCGAAAACCGCACATAAGAGATTGATACCAAATCAGTCTAGTGACGTCACAGTAGGATCCGGTCAGGCCTATTGATCCACGAAAACATTAGAGCGTGTATTGTCGAAGTGTTCTTGTACTGTAGTTGGCGGCCCGAAAAAGTCACGCAAAATAGAAAATGCCAAATAGATGTATTGTGGCTGGTTGCTCTAATGTCTCTAATGTAAAAAAAGGAGTCTCGCTTCATTTCATACCGTTTCCGGAGATGAAAGGCCAGAAGCCAAAATAAGACGTAAACAATGGATTGATTTCGTACGGTTGAAACGGGCAAAATGGGATCCAACACCTAATTCCAGTATTTGCTCAGCGCATTTCGCAAAAGAAGATTTTTCCCAAATGTTTTCTGGTCTGTCGGCTAAAGTACCTAGATTAGCTACCGATGAGATTGGCGTCGTGGCAGTCCCTAAATATAATATTGCAGCTGAATGTCCCCCGTCAGCAAGAGCCAAGAGAAGGGTAAGTTTATTCATTCCATTTCAAGAGATTAACGCACGCTTTTAAAACATGGTAAATACAGTAAAATACACATGAACCTATTTTGAGAATCACTGTTTTGTACATAAATTTGTTGACATTTTCGAAAGGTTTTAAAGGAAGCATTGTCCACAAGTTTGTCTCGACCAGGAGAATCAGAAGAAGAGCCAGAGGATTTCGAACACTGCGTGCCAATGGAATTAAATGTGGATGAAGAGATACCAAGCGATGTTCCTTGCAGCAAAGTATATAGTATATACCTTTATTCCTGCTAGTATAGTGCGATCTTACAATTTGACTTGCCATTCGTGAGCTTTTCTGTCAAAACATATGTTGACCCCTACTGACATTATGCATACATTTTAAGAAAGACTTTTTCTTTTAGACAAACAGCGCTTTGACTCAGACAGATGGTTGTGTTGGTTGTGCGTACCTACTGAAAGAGAAAAGGAAAACATGGAACAAATATGTAGCTCTGAAAGCAAAATACGATGAAGCCAAACGTTCTAAAGGTATCGTGTTTGGCACATAAGTACTGCGCACGTTTCGTGTTTTCACTACAGGGAAACCCGTATAATATTTCCGGCATTTATCAGCCGTGGTGCCGGTTATTATAGCTGTATTGCTAAACTCACGCAATAGAATTAAAAGAAGACATTTTATGTTAAATGATAATTTTATGAAACTTTTTTAAATTAACTTGTTCGATTTGTTTATTATTATGTAGGTGTTCAGTGCAATATACTGAATGACGAAGATTTCATTCAGCACAGAGCTGAATCTCAAAGTAATAATGCACTTACTTATCTTCTGTGCTTGTTTGACGGTACTCCTGCTTTTCTTAGTACGTAACTTTGCAGCTGCTAGACGAAGTGACCACTTGTCTAAGCACAGGCTATGAAAACCAGGATGGTTGACAATGCAAGTCGGAGGATTCTCAGTGTTGAGCTCTTGCAAAACGAGTTCGCTATTCAGTGCTTGTTCGCACTCTTCTATTTCCGTGCAACACTGACACTCTTTAACATTGTGAAGAAGCTCAACTCGACAATTGCCACATTTACACCTTAAAACGTTATTTTCAAAACTTAATAAAGAAGCTCTGTACTGTAAATTTCATTTAAAAGAAATCCCGATGAATTATATTACAAAACCATCAAATAATTACCATTGGTTATATTTCTCTTCGCCGTCAAGTCTACGTTGAAGTTCTTTCAAACGGTCATCATATTTTTGTTTTCTTCCACGGTAGTTAGAAAGCCATTCTTCATCAGCAACTGGTTCATTGCTGTATGGGCCAACGTCTGCGTTGTCATCTGCGCTTTTGTCGTCTTTAGTAGCGGACGCTTCACTTGTCTTTTTTATATCGAATATCCCGGGATAATAATTCCAATCAGAGTCGTCTGTTTGGTAGCTAGTACTTTCCGTGTCTGAGTTCGATGAGGACATTATTAGAAAAATTGAGCGAGTTTTGATTGTAAATATCGACCTTTGTACAATAATTTTTACTATTTGTAAACAAGCTGAGATGCGAACCGGTTCCTACTGTGACGTATTAGTTACCAGGTGTCCGACTTCGCGATTTTAAAAAACTTTTGCCGTTAAAATTTGAAAATTTTGCAATTCATACCGCAATAACTCGGCAAAATCGTTTTAATTTAATTCTGATTTCCATTTTCATTATGTACATATTACAAAGATTCATATGTGTGAGTTTCATTTTTTGACAGGGCACCTTAAAGTCATAATATTGTATTTACAGGAAATATGTGGGTGTCCGATGTTATGGTTGTTGTCTATTTTCCGTTTATTTTCAAGTGTGTACTTATTATTTGCTCGTTTGTTTGAAATTGTGACATTTGTATAAATGTTTTGATCGATTCAACGGTTTTGCTGTGTTGGTAAGACAAATTTCTTATACATAAAACGTATGTATAATATTCTGTATAGTACATGTAATAAATCGTAGTCTGTACACTTTAGTCGTTGCTACAGCACCGTTATGCATGCACCGTTATGTGTTGTAGTAAATATTATATTTTGTTCGTTGGTGATGTTGAGCCATTTGGTTGTTATATCTTTTGTATTTGTAGATTGTTTATATTTAGTGTGTCGAGGTCGGGGGTATTTTTTTTTGTAAACTTCGCCTTGTTGCTCGTCTGGTTGTTTATCTTTAGTGTGTCGAGGTGGGTGGCCTAGCTATAGTCGGGGTATTTTATTTTGTAAACTTCGCCTTGTTGCTCGTCTGGTTGTTTATCTTTAGTGTGTCGAGGTAGGTGGCCTAGCTATAGTCGGGGAGTATTTTATTTTTAAACTTCGCCTTGTTGCTCGTCTGGTTGTTTATCTTTAGTGTGTCGAGGTGGGTGGCCTAGCTATAGTCGAGGGTATTTTTTGTAAACTTCGCTTTGTTGCTCGTCTGGTTGTTTATCTTTAGTGTGTCGAGGAAGGTGGCCTAGCTATAGTCGAGGGTATTTTTTTTTGTAAACTTCGCCTTGTTGCTCGTCTGGTTGTTTATCTTTAGTGTGTCGAGGTAGGTGGCCTAGCTATAGTAGGGGGTATTTTATTTTGTAAACTTCGCCTTGTTGCTCGTCTGGTTGTTTTCCGTTTATGTGTGACACGTATGTTCTTTTTATGACCATCATATATACGTGAGATTCTCTCAGACATAGTTCACCTAGCTTGGACGTACGTTAACGTTGCTTTCCTTGTCATTTGATTAATGGTCTAATTCTGTTTGTTGACTGCTATTATTTCCGAATGCTGTGTTTATGGTGTCATTCTTTGTGTTTGTTTCATTTATTTTCGTGGTGAAAATCGTTCGATGATTTCGTTCAAAGGTATTGTGCTCGTCTCGTAATGTTCTGTATGGTAGCTTTGTATGATGTAGATTTGTTTAGATGATTAGTCGAGTATTAGATCCACATGTGTCGGTTCTTGGTGGAGTGTGTTTTGTAGTTTGTAAGAAGGAGCTCAGTTTCCCTCGACGTCTTTCGTAAATTGAATATGTAACTGTTCTGTTTGCCGTGAGCGAGAAAAAAACAATCATCTCTACATGAGATCTGTGATTATATCATTTACGTATACCGAAAGAAAAAGGTGGTATTGATATAGGTATAGATAGTGGGGCTTGCATGACAATTTCAGCTACTGCCAGGAAATGTGAGTCCGTTGCTGTTCTGCGTGTAATTATGTAATATGTTTGATATTGTCGACAGATTTCAAACTGTATCATTGAAAATCATCGTGGCTTGAAAATGTTTCGCTTGACATTTCTTCTGATGATGCCCGTGTTCAATTTACAAGGTATGAATTTATGAAATATTTTACTTAATGATGCAGATATCATCATGCAGGGGCCAAGGAGAGGTTAGAAAATGGGGGAGGGGGGAAGAAGGTTACAGAATCAGATTGTTGGTCCCAGTATAGCAAAGCTGCTTTTTAAAAGTTATCAGTAATCATTCAATGTACAAAGTTTGTTTTATTTCGTTTGTAAAGTTTATTATAGTGCGTTCAGACCGAGTCCCCTGAGACGGTACTCAGGCACGGGCAACAAATGTGAGCACAACATTTTGATGGTGGCCGTGTATAAGTGGCCAAGTCTGAGCACCACGAAAAGAGGTAGTACCCAAGTACGGTGCCCAGGCACGGGTACCAATGTGAGCACAACATTTTGATGGTGGCCGTGTATAAGTGGCCAGGTCTGGGCACCACGAAAAGAGGTAGTACCCAAGTACGGTGCTCAGGCACGGGTACCAATGTGAGCACAACATTTTGATGGTGGCCGTGTATAAGTGGCCAGGTCTGGGCACCACGAAAAGAGGTAGTACCCAAGTACGGTGCTCAGGCACGGGTACCAATGTGAGCACAACATTTTGATGGTGGCTGTGTATAAGTGGCCAGGTTTGGGCACCACGAAAAGAGGTAGTACCCAAGTACGGTGCTCGAGCAAGGGCATCAATGTTAACGACGACACCTTAGTAACGTGTACAGAGAAGCACGTATTCAGCACATGGTTTTAAAGCTTGTTTACAAAGAAAAACATGAAATTATAAAAAGACGAAGCTAGTGGGTACTACGTAGTGTGAACGGCCTGCAGATTTTTGTCCGAACCAGGCTATCGTACTCCAGCATTCAGTCTGAACGCGCTATAATTGATCAATCTAGCGCCAACTAAAAAATGAAAGTGGAACATAAGTGAGACTAGAAATAGTCTCCATAAGAAATATCCATTCTTATCAAATATAAGTATTTGTTAAAGTGGGTTTTTATACTTTTACACTTTACAAAGTAAGAGATTTTGTAGAGGTAGCTGTCAAGCTCTGCTACAAACTCCATGTTGTTGATGTATAGTTGGTTTCTTGTTCGTCTTAGTTAACGAAGTCAGTAGTTGTCCCTCAGGCTGGATGAAGCTACAGTCATCTTGCTATATCTTCAGTACAACGCAAAAAACATGGGATGAAGCCAGAAAAAGTTGTCAAAAGAAAGGGGGAGATCTTGCTGTTCCAAAAAATAAAGCTGAAAATGACGCTATTTTTCATGAAGTCCGGCAAAAACAAATCAAAACCCCTTTTATTGGTTTGTTGCGCAATAAAAACGACAATAAATTTTATACAGTCCATAATTTCAAACCTACTTTCACAAATTGGGGTCCTAAAGAACCAAATAACCGTCGTGGTAACGAGGATTGTGTTCGATTTTATCCTATTCAACCCAAGTGGAATGACATTTCATGCACAAGCCGTAACAATTATATTTGTCAAAAATGTAAGTACTGAAATAATCAATGTTTTTATGTTTTCTAAACTTTTTGCGATTCTGTCTACTCTGAAAGCATCACGTAAAACAAACACATTTAGAGTTTCAGAGATTTTTATAATTTTTCTTGTTTCTACACAGCAAAAATTAATGTTAGCAAACATCCGAGCAGTTTTAGGTCGAGAATTGTCATTAAAATGACGTGACTGAAAACAACTTTAAGAATGCTAATTAATAGATTTCAATTTTTATTTACTCGCACCAAAGCAGTTTTTGGTGTTAGCTAAAAACCCCACTTAAATATTCTCTTCCTGACGCATTAATTCACTGCATACGGTTTCTTGTTTGCTTTACATAACAAAGTCAGAGGATGCCCACGTGGCTGGATGGATATATGGTCATCTTGCTATTTCTTCAGTAGAACAAAAACTTGGCGAAAAGCAAAAGAAAATTGTCAAAAGAAAGGAGGATTTCTTGCTGTTCCAAAAAATAAAGCTGAAAATGACGCTATTTGCAAATTTTCACAAAGAAGAAAACTTACATATCCTTTTATTGGTTTGTTTCGCAATGAAAGCGACAATAAATTTTATACTCTCCATAATGTAAAACCTACTTTTATAAATTGGGGTCCTGAAGAACCAAACAACGAAGGTGGCAATGAGGATTGTGTGCAATATAAGAATTACTATGGCCGTTGGAATGATGAACCATGCAGTAGCATTTCATTTGTCAAGGTAAGAGATTGAGAATGAAACGTAAGTAATGAAATTATATTTAATAAAATAAATTATTACGTCAATACGAAATATAAAAATCTGACTTTACAAGAAACTCCATCTCCAGTATATCTTTCGCTTCATCGACAGTCATAAAAGTTCGACGTCAGTACAGATGCACTTATGTAACAAGGTTGAGACAAACATTAATACATTAAACAATAAATTTAAAAAATATACAACGTATTGACGTATAGCAATTTGTTTCATTGAGCATTGTATGACTATTTTATTAATCGAGTCATTGCATTAGGCTTTCTGTTTTTCTTAGCTAACAATGGGAGTAGTTGTCCACGTGACTGGGTAAAGCTTCGATCATCTTGCTATTTCTTCAGTGAAACAAAAAACTTGGCAAAAGCAAAAGAAAATTGTCAAAAGAAGGGAGGATTTCTTGCTGTTCCAAAAAATAAAGCTGAAAATGACGCCATTTACAAATTTTCACAAAGAAGAAAACTTACATATCCTTTTATTGGTTTATTGCGCAATGAAAGCGACAATAAATTTTATACTGTCCATAATGTAAAACCTACTTTTATAAATTGGGGTCCTGAAGAGCCAAACAACGAAGGTGGCAATAAGGATTGTGTGCAATATAAGAATTACTATGGCCGTTGGAATGATGAACCATGCAGTAGATCACACCATTTCATTTGTCAACGTATGAGGATAAAATGTAAGTAATGAAATCATCAATGTTTTGTACTTTTTCTAAATTTTCCACTAATAGCATTATGTAGAAGTACACATTTAGAATTTTAGAGAATTTCATAATTTTTTTCTTTCTCCAGCGTGGAAACTGATATAAGTAGACGCATACTAACATGCTAACAGCTCTAGGCACAAGGAAGTTCTTGTCTGACATTACATTTATGACATAACATTTATGACATAACATTTATGACATAACATTTATGACATAACATTTATGACATAACATTTATGACATAACATTTATGACATAACATTTATGACATAACATTTATGACATAACATTTATGACATAACATTTATGACATAACATTTATGACATAACATTTATAACATAACATTTATGACATAACATTTATGACATAACATTTATAACATAACATTTATGACATAACATTTATGACAATGCTAATTAATGGATTTCAATTTATACTATTTCATCTCTAAAAATTTTGTAGTTTTCTCTGAAAACCCTACTTAAAATTTTCTTTTCCTGACGCATTAATGAAAGTGAGCTTGTCAAAATATTGTAAGAGATGATTTTGGTGTACGTAATCATGTAAAAAGATTTCTACATAATTTTCATCCCATCAATGAAAGATGTATGGCCACGATCATACATGAATAAAAATATCGTGTAATCTATGCACAATTTAGTATCAGCAATGAACAGTAAAAGCATAACTTTATCAATTTAATTGTATATTACAATTACATCTTAAAGATGATATATTTAAGTTCAACTCATGCTATACCTTGTATCGCTTCATGTACATAACTGTGGTTGACAGAAGGACTTATACTTTTCTTTAGGCTATTCACCAATCTTATCAATGAATTTTTTGTCCCATTTTTTTTTATCATCGTATTAAACAAGGTCTTTTATATGTAAATGTTGTAAAGGTTATTCCGGAGATGCAATATTTCGTATGTATGAGGATTTATACAAATTAATTTATGTAACTTGTAACTGATTAAGTCTTCAAATTAAACCAGGCTAGTAAACCATGTCAAAGGAATAATAACGAGGAAGCATAATTTATAATTTAGGTCCTTTTTGTAATGTAATCAACGTTGTGTTGTACAAATAAGAAGCGGTGGCTTTTGATAAAACAACAAATTAATAATTTGTATTTAACTTTGATCTTTTATTGAAGATATTAATGAATGCTTGTCCGACCCTTGTCATGTCAATGCTAACTGTACTGACACTAAAGAATCTTTTGAATGTCAATGTAACGAAGGATACACTGGAAATGGGATCTCTTGCACGAGTAAGACACACATACCGTTGATGTAGCAATAGTTATAACTTGCCTAACAAATGGTTTGTTTTTTGTTTAAGATATCAATGAATGTTTGAATGTTCCTTGTGATGTCAATGCAAACTGCACTGATAACGAAGGTTCTTATGAATGTCAATGTAACGATGGATACACTGGAAATGGACTCTCGTGTACAAGTAAGATATTATAGTTGGTATCTAAAAATTATGTTAAGGGCCTGATTACATGAAGCATTTTCGACCCCGGCTTTGAAATTTCACAATCATGCGGCAAATGTTGAAAAAGGTTTGATACTTACAGGGTGATATGATCAAATTGTGAGTCTAAAACTTACTATCAAATCTCGAGTATGTTTAATGTAAAAATATTTAGTGTAAAAGGTTAAATGATGTTCATTAATCTACTTTATTTTGATAAATGAAGTCCACTGTGCGCGTCCAAGAAGATTTTTGTCGCAGCAATGTCATCGATAACATCACTACAATGATGTCATCGCCTAACAATAGTTATATATTTTATTATTTTAAGAGAAATTGTGAAATTTGTAGTTCACGCGCATTTTCTGTAAACTAAAACTATATATGTTTTGAAATAAGCATATGAAACAAAGTTTTAGTACAGCAAAGTTATTTGTTTTGTCAGAAAGCAGTGCGAGGAAATTTTAATTTTTTTTTGAAACATTTTAAGTGAACAAACCCTTTGTAATGTAGTGAAAATTTAATAAAGACAATACAATGACTACTTCATTATTTTCTGTAGATTTACCAACTTCGCCAAAGTCTTCATCTGTTGAGTCAACAATCATAGGTGTTGCAGCTGGAATATCAGCTGTTGTTGTTTTTGTTATTATTATTGTTGTTGTTGCCGTTGCTTGCTTCCTTAAATCAAAAAAAAGTAAGCTACTCATTTTGTTATCTTAAAATTCTTATAAAAGGTTATGTTTACAGGATAAAGTGTGAAAACAAAGAAGTGTCAGTATAAATTGTATAATTATTTTTTGAAGGGATCAAAGAGTTTTTACCATTGGTTGATTTTGGTTAATGATTGTGTCGTGTTTTGTCATCATTTTTCTTGTTGCTTGCTTTTGTAAATTAAAACAAAATACGATATTCATTTTTTTACAACGTAATTCTTACAAGGAATCCGTTTGTCGTATGCGCGAAAGTGTTTAAAGCTTTAGTATAAAGTACTTATTTTTTTTGTATTAGGGTTGAAGGATTTCTGTCATATCTTAGTGTAGCCTTTTGGTTTATTTTTGAATATTTTCCACGATATTTGTGGTTTGAATACTTGTTCAGAAAATTAGACATAGATTTCTTAATACATTCTTTGTATTTTGCAGAATGTCTTTTTTCCATGGACTGTATGTCTTTGTTAAACTCCTAACAAACTATTTTCTAGAAAAGGAACAACATCAAGTAGTTGAGCTTGAGACAAAAATTGAACATGACAATGGAGATCAAATATACGATGATGTCATCGGCAAAATTCCTCCAAATTTTAGTGAAGAGCGTTGTGAAATCATTCATAAACAGGACGTTCCTCTCCCAAAGCTTCCGACACAAAATGAAGACGATGAAGGTAGATCAGAACATTCACCAGAGAACTTGGACTACGTAGCAGTAATTGACCAGCATTATCAGCCATTGATTCTTCAAAAAAACGCCGCACCCACTGAACATGCTGACCAGCAAGCGTTGCCGAGTACTAGCTTTAAAAAGGCGAATAATGGTACTGATCTGCAGGAAAAGTTAATTATCACAGCATGAATGGTATGCCTAACATTCTGGATGAAATATCAAGTATGGTATGGTTAAGTATGTACTATTCATGCTGCATCAACGAATTGAGGTGCTAGCTAAAGTTTTGTTTTAATTATGGTGGGGAGATTGTCGGAAGTCCGCTCCATAAACACCAATGAATATATGATTTTTACTTAATTGTTTAGTATATGTGAAGTATTTTGTAGGAAATGTGCGCCTCTCTGCACCACTCCTCAAAATTCATTTGTGTATCTTAAATCTTGGGAGGACTATTTTCAAGAGAATTGTTTCCTTTTATTTCATAAAGAAGAAAATGAACTCGTAAACCATCTATTGCTTCAGTTGTATTAAAGTAGGCTCCATTGATTTAGCGCGTCATTTAAATTGCCTTCATTTCAATGATTTTCATTTTCTACTTAATTGATCTGCAAATGCTGTACTTTCCTTGGTAAAATGAAAAAGCAAACGAAACAAATGAGCCTTTTGGTCAGATATCGTAAAATTCCACCCATGCACTTCTGCTGCCAATCAGATTGCAGGAAACGCCAACAATCCCCCTTTTGTTGATTTGAAAAAAATAAAGCAAAAAATCATGTCTATTATGGTTCCCAGAGAAAAAATGCCAAGTTTATCACCTGGTTTCTCAAATCGTCTCACTAAACCAATGTAATGCAATTTACATCTTACTTTTATAAAGTCAATAAAAAGTGTTTGCTAGACTGTTTAAAAAACACAACTTTCTTTGTTTGATTAAAGATATTAAAATTCTTATTTATTCAGAGTGGGATCCGTATCCCAGATGGGTAAAACAAGCTAAATGGTGCTTTTTTAAAGGAAGTTGTTGAATATGGATGTGAATAATCAGAATGTGAAATGACGTTAGTAATATTAAATTAAAGAATTCAAAATGTACTGAGAAGGACAACATTCAAAAAAGTTAAGCTCTCTAGGAGAGTTTCGAATACGTTTTCTTATATTTCAATGTACTATTTTGTACAAGTTGTACATAGTGCTTTTCAATCAAATATTTAATATGCCTGACAGTTAGACATATTAATATTGCACTAACAAAATGATACAAAGCAGGGGTGGTAGGGAAACACAAGAGATGATTGTCGGAAACCTCAACATACAAAAATAACAGAATGCATAACATTCCTGGCTATAGCAGCTCAAATACCAGACTAAAAATACATATTCAACAATTTCAAACACAAAAGAACACCACGATCATCTCTAGCAAACCAGAACAATCATCTTTTGCTATTTTCTTCGTGTTCATTATACCACTGACGTTATCTGGCTCATCTTCCTAGCATTATTAGTGCACTCCAAGATACGCATTCTATATTTTTAGCCAGCTTTCAAACAGCAACATGTGATGTGGGATTTCGGCTCAAAGATGACCGAAAGGGAGGCAATATTTCAAGATATTTATTAAAATAGCCACTTATTGATAACCGATCTGCTTCTTGAGATGCTCTTGAAAACTCATCAGTGAAAACAGACAAAGCATGTGATACTTGGATAGTGTTGCTCAATGGTTTGAATCCTGCACAAGAAGATTTTCTAGGGGAGAAAGTAAAATTTATCGTCCTAAGTAACAGCACCTGTTCTTCATAAATATCATAGCAAGGCTGACCTCCACTACACGAGACAGAAGAAATGGACAGTTTAGGGCTTCTAAGGCTCTACAAACTATGGTTATTTTCTTCGCCAATATACTGTTTTATGGCGAACGAAACATTTTTGACAAGTTGACTTATTTGCTCCCATAGAAAATCACACGCTTCGTCCATTTTCACTAATAAGTTTTCAAAAGTATTCTTTTGCAAAAATCGTTTTGTATTTGAGGAAGAAATCCTTTAAAATATATAAAAAATAAACTCGAGAAATTATTCCTTTGCCATGTCTTGTCTTTAAACTACGCATTGTTTGAATTTCACCCTACGATTTACTGGTGTGTTGCAGGTGAACTATGAATTTTAATTAGCATGATCTTTTTTCACTTAGCATGATTTTTTGCAATATAGCAATTTTGTCTGCTTTGGCGACTCATATTCAGTGCTTTTAATTGCGATATTTAACATTAATATGATTTCGCAAATTGAAAACGTCAAGTGATCTGATCTGATAAGAAGATAAAACAATTTGACGTGCATTAACTCTGAACAAAGATTTTTTGTTTGTAATAATCATAATTCTCTGGTTTGATAAAACAATAATTCGGTGATTTGCAGTTATCTCTTTGGCCTGAAATGGCTGAAATTATTTGGAAAGTTGCGACTAAGCATAATATAAAGAAGATGACTAAGAAAACGTTTATATATTCGTTTGATTTTTTTAGTTTTAAAATTAGCTACTTGAATAACGGAAGATAAACGTCTATTTTTTAAATCTTTAATTTGCATTATAATGTATTACAATTGACGCTTTACGCGTTTGTTTCAGCAACAAGCTCGGACATTATCAATAAATACATTATACTATAGCAATCATTCTCATTATGTTAAAACGTTGTCCTTGATGGTAGTCTGTTGTATCATTAAATTTCTTCGTGGTTTGAAAATGTTAAAGCAAATAATTCTTCTAAAGATTATCGTGTTAAATTTTGAAGGTACTATAGCTTATGATATCTTCTACACATTATATATATCTTCAAATCGTACACATCATAACATTTTTATTAATGATTCTACGTTTTTTAAGCAATTGACTTTTTTGATTCGTCTAGTAAGCGAAGCACTTCCATGTCCTTCTGATTGGACAGAACTACAGACATCTTGTTATTATTTCAGTAAGAGACAAACAACATGGCAAAACGCAAGAACAATTTGTCAACAGAAGGGTGGAGATCTTGCTGTTCCAAAGAATAAAGCTGAAAATGACGTCATTTACAAATTTTCACAGAGAAAACATCATACACGGCCTTACATTGGTTTGTTTCGTAAAAAGTGATAAAAATTTTACACAATCGAAAATGTTAAACCTGCTTACACAAATTGGCATCCATCAGAACCTAATAACAAAGGTAATGAAAATTGCGTTAATTATTGGTATTCAAATGGACTATGGAATGACATTTCATGCAGTAACGCACACCATTTCATCTGTCAACGTGGAAGAAGTGACATAAACTGTAAGTACTAAAATTAGTAAAATTATTGTTTGTTTTATGCCTCTCTCTCTCTCTCATATACATATGGCTGCTACTAATGTGATTTCTGTTAGGACGAACACGAGGAAAAAGTTAAGAAACTGAGAGAAGCTGGACAAGAGTCATTTGCTCTAATAGTTGAAGAATACAAGGTTTAAATTTCCCTATCCGACAAATATTGATTGATTTAACATCCAATAATCATCTCAATATTTTGCCAAGTGCTTTCGTAGAAAATGGCTTGTTTTTTATTTTCAACTGCATCTTTATTTCGAAAGGCATTATCGACAACAGCTGTATCACAGGAACGCGAGAGAAATGAGAAACATTTACATAAAATACTTGAAGAGAGAGATAAATTTACGGAATTCATCAAGCATCAGGTGATTGATCGTCCCAAGAAGAATGTGCACACAATCATTTTCTTTGTTGAGTGTGAATTGTGAATCTTACTTTCTGCTGTGTTTAAAGTTTCGAAGAAGTGATGGTATTCTTTCAATTTAAAATTTTTTGAACTCTTTCAACTACGTCCTTTACTTTGCATAAGTTACAGCGCCATCCACTGTTTTCAAAATAGAACATTATATTTGAATGCACTCTTACCTATCTTATCAAAGCGCCTGTATCAGCGCCAGGGAAACTGCTTCGTTAGGTAGTTGAATCGAATTTGAGATTTGACTTGGCGAAAATTTTATCTTGACGAGTTTTAAAGTAAATGGTTTGAACCCGGGAGTATCGTTACATGTTTGTAAACGTAGATCGTCCAGGTTGGTATAGTCCTGAGAATGACTGTTTTTGTTGTTGTTGACTGACGTTTCGACAACCTTAGCGGTAGTCATCTTCAGAGTCAAAGGTTGTCGAAACGGTATAGACCTAACACGGGATTTGACGTAAAAAAGAGAACAAATGCATTAAAGATATATGTAGCTTTCATTATACTGCATAAAGCTGTAATAATAAATTTTTTTAAAAACTGCACTACAAATTTAAGTCGACTTTTCTTCTTTACCGGAGCGGAGTCACATTTCGGCCCCTACTTAATCAGGAAGGTTCCTTGATGCATCTTAAGATTTGATCTTTGATGCTTTTTGAAACGTTGTTAACATTAATCTCATTTCTTGTGACTGTAGGGCGAGACTTTGAAACTTATGGTTGTTGAGGAACAAACGAAAGGATTGCATAAAATTGAAGATGCTTTAGAAGAACAAAAGGCGAAATATGAGGTGAGAATTCTAGGTTGTAGCTAATATAACTATACAGTATTATTAAGAAAAAAAAGAACAATAACTCTTAGGCAAAGTCGCTCAAATTCATGGTTCGTCTGTTTTTTACTTAAAGATTAACTATAAATTGTAGTTCGACCATCTATGCGATTCTAAGTTATTTCTCTTATTTCTCATTGGTGAATTTCGTCGTCCTCATTTCGGAAAGACTGTTGTGCTTTGTTTTGCGAATAATGATTCTTCATACATGTAATGACTTCATTCAAGTAGACTGATTAATTTTTGAAAATGATTTTATAATCAATAGAAAAAATTGAACGATTGTCTTGAAGAGGAGAGAAAGAAAAATCAAGAACTGCTCGAAAAGGCCTTAGAGGTTTGTATAATTTAGAATATTTGTAACTGAAGTTAAGACTTTACATCTCATGGTATAATGTGTCTTTATTTTACATGGCGTATCGTAATATAGGAAGAACGCGCCCGCGGGGCTGCTGCCGCTGACGAATTGCTACTCAATCAGAAGAAAGAGTTTGAGTCTATGATCTCTTCAGTAAAGGTAAGATGCAGTTTCTTGGGATGTGTATTTTTACATTATACGTACAAGAAAGATCGCTGCCTTTGTGATATTTTAAAGACAGTCGTTTGATTATAGTCTGCTATATTATCATGTCGTATGTAAGGTGCCTAAGTAGATACATGTGTATTAGAAATATGTTTATTTTTAATATTCATGGTTGGCAACCCTTCCTAAATGTAATATATGTACTTTGACGAAAGTCCACCCCACGCGGTTTTGTTTTTTTTTTCCATTTTTTAGAAACAATTTGAAGAAAATCTTTGTCAGGAAAGAAAGGAAACGAAAAATTTGATTTCAAAGTTTGTTGAAGAACAGGAAGAAGAAGCTAAGGTTAACTTATATATGCTTTGATAGATATACAATGATATACGTACGTTATGTTGGTATACAAAGATGTACGTACGTTATGTTGGTATACAAAGATATACGTACGTTATGTTGGTACACAAAGATGTACGTACGGTATGTTGGTATACAATGATATACGTACGTTATGTGGTATACAAAGATGTACGTACGGTATGTTGATATACAAAGATGTACGTACGTTATGTGATATACAAAGATGTACGTACGGTATGTTGATATACAAAGATGTACGTACGGTATGTTGATATACAAAGATGTACGTACGTTATGTGATATACAAAGATATACGTACGGTATGTTGATATACAAAGATGTACGTACGTTATGTTGGTATACAAAGATATACGTACGGTATGTTGATATACAAAGATGTACGTACGGTATGTTGGTATACAAAGATGTACGTACGGTATGTTGGTATACAAAGATGTACGTACGGTATGTTGGTATACAAAGATGCATGGGGACTGTATATAAATAATGTTTGAGTTTAAAGACATCTGTTTTACACCCATCTACAACATATACACCATTGTACATTCATCTACAAAAAAGCAGATCTGTTTATAGCTACCTAATAACACAAATCTCTATTCATGAATCTTTATACCACCATCTACCAACATACTACATCTGTATACATCCATGGATCAGCATTCATCTGTGTACATTAATATCTACCGGAATACATCTGTATACATACACCTATCAACATGTATACATCTGTATACACTATCTATTAACACATATCTCTCCAGACAGAGCTACCCATTCAAGATATATGTTTAGCTCACTACAAACAAACAAATTTATAAATATTTTTGTTTATTTAGAGCAATTTGAATGAAACAATGGTCGAAGAACGCGAAAAATCACGTCATGCAGCTGTTGTTATCAAAGACCAATTGAAAGAAGAAATGAAAGAATATGCAAAAGAAAAAGAAATAGTAAGTATTGCTTTATTATATAATTTCATTTTGCAAACAAAGTATCTCTGCTCACAGAATAGCATTTGCTTGAGCAGGTAGTCCGATTTATATTTTGCATGATCATGTAACAGCCCTAAAATGCTTTTGTTGTATTGTTAAAGCTGGGATATTGGTCACGTGTTACTATTTTTATACACGTGATTCCTAACGCCCAGTGTTGCCGAATTCCTCTTCTAAATTTGCTCTGGTTAGAATATATTACTGATCTGATACGTAATGACTATAGTGTATTATTATACATTGTAAAACCTCGTTTAAATCCAGTTCATTGTTTTTTGTTGTTATTGCTTTTAGGCTGATGAAGCTTTGCGACTACGTAACTATCAAAGTACGGACGTGTTTTTACAAGCAATTCGAACACAACTTCAGTCTTTAATGAACAACACAGAAATCAATCGAACTTAAAGTGTTTTAGATTATATAAACACGGCAACAAGACTTAAGCAAAATAAGCCCGTTGTTTTTAATAAGCTTGATGCCTGCCTCTGGAAAAGGTTTGAGAGAAATACACATTTAATTAAACTTTCGCAATTTCATTTTGCTTGTCCTAAGCAACTCTTAAAGAATAACCTGCGTCATAAACGAGCAGCTATAGGTTCTATGACGCACGCTCTTTAAAGCAGAATGTGTATACTATTAGTCTATTATAAATACTTTCATTTTACTTTGTGCCAGCTGTACTGTATTAATTGCTTATGAAACTTTAAATATACGTTTCCCCGTCGTGTCGGACATTATTAAAAGTTCTTATTTTCAAATAAAATCCATTGATGTGTGTCCTTATGTATTTTAAAACGAAATCATCCAGATTAGTACAGTCCTGTTTTGAAATATTGCTGCAGTAAGAAGTATTTACTGTTGTATATCAATCATAATCCGTGTCATAATGATATAAAACACAACTGATTAATTCAGTCATGTTTATTATATAGTTAAACTTATAGTGTAGCTGCAGCTTCATAAGTAAAATGCTTTATCACAATTTTAAATTATAAAACTTGCTTTATCGTAATTTTATATCATAAAAGTGGCATGCGATGGTGATTCAACTTTTATGACTGATTTGAAATTTGAGTAACTTGTGTTTTAACAGGAAAAGTTACACAGTTCGCACAACTGATTTAACTTGAACGAAATCTAGCGATAATCATTTCATAAACGTCAGGTTTCGCCGTATTTCATGTTTCTTTCGTATTGTTTAAAGTCAAAATATTGTATGTACAAGAAATATGTGGGTGTCCGATGTTCTGGTTGTTGTCTATTTTCCGTTTATTTTCAAGTGTGTGCTTATTATTTTACTCGTTTGTTTGAGATTGTGCCGTTTGTATAAATGTTTTGATCGGTTCAACGGTTTTGCTGTGTTGGTAAGACAAATTTCTAATACATAAAACGTATGTATAATATTCTGTATAGTACATATAATAAATCGTATTCTGTACACTTTAGTCGTTGCTACAGCATCGGTATGTGTTGTAGTAAATATTATATTTTGTTCGTTGGTGATGTTAAGCCTTTTGGTTGTTATATCTTTTGTATTTGTGATTGTTTATCTTTAGTGTGTCGAGGTAGGTGGCCTATCTACAGTCAAGGGTATTTTTTTTTTTGTAAACTTCGCCTTGTTGCTTGTTTGGTTGTTTATCTTTAGTGTGTCGAGGTAGGTGGCCTATCTACAGTCGAGGGTATTTTTTTGTAAACTTCGCCTTGTTGCTCGTCTGGTTGTTTATCTTTAGTGTGTCGAGGTAGTTGGCCTAGCTATAGTCGAGGGTATTTTTTTGTAAACTTCGCCTTGTTGCTCGTCTGGTTGTTTATCTTTAGTGTGTCGAGGTAGGTGGCCTAGCTATAGTCGAGGGTATTTTTTTTTTTGTAAACTTCGCCTTGTTGCTCGTCTGGTTGTTTTCGGTTTATGTGTGACACGTATGTTCTTTTTATGACCATAATATATACGCGAGATTCTCTCAGACATAGTTCACCTAACTTGGACGTATGTTATCGTTGCTTTCCTTGTCATTTGATTAATGGTCCAATTCTGTTTGTTGACTGCTAATGTTTCCGAATGCTGTGTTTATGGTGTCATTCTTTGTGTTTGTTTCATTTATTTTCGTGGTGAAAATCGTTCGATGATTTCGTTCAAAGGTGTTGTGCTCGTCTCGTTAATGTTCAATATGGTAGCTTTGTATGATGTAGATTTGTTAGATGATTAGTCGAGTATTAGGTCCACATGTGTTGGTTCTTGGTGGAGTGTGTTTTGTAGTTTGTAAGAAGGAGCTCAGTTTCCCTCGACGTCTTTGGTAAATTGTATATGTGGCTGTTCTGTTTGCCGTGAGCGAGAAAGAAACAATCATGTCTACATGAGTTCTGTGATTATGTCATTTACGTATACCGAAACAAAAAGGTGGTATTGATATAGGTATATATGGTGGGGCTTGCATGACAATTTCAGCTACTGCCAGGGAAGGGTGAGTCCGTTGCTGTTCCGCGTGTAATTATGTAATATGTTTGATATTGTCGACAGATTTCAAACTGTATCATTGAAAATCATCGTGGCTTGAAAATGTTTCGCTTGACATTTCTTCTGATGATGCCCGTGTTCAATTTACAAGGTATGAATTTATGAAATATTCTACTTAATAATGCAGATATCATCATGCAGGGGCCAAGGAGAGGTTAGAAAATGGGGGAGGGGGGAAGATTACAGAATCGGATTGTTGGTCCCAGTATAGCAAAGCTGCTTTTTAACAGTTATCAGTAATCATTCAACATACAAAGTTTGTTTTATTTCGTTTGTAAAGTTTATTATAGTGCGTTCAGACTGAGTCCCCTGAGTCGGTACTCAGGCACGGGCACCAATGTGAGCACAACATTTTGATGGTGCCCGTGTATAAGTGGCCAGGTCTGTCAACAGGAAAAGAGGTAGTACCCAAGTACGGTGCTCGGGCACGGGCACCAATGTTAACGACGACACCTAAGTAACGTGTACAGAGAGGCACGTATTCAGCACATGGTTTCAAAGCTTGTTTACAAAAAAAAACATGAAATTATAAATAGACAAAGCTAGTGAGTACTACGTAGTGTGAACGGCCTGCAGATTTTTGTCCGAACCAGGGTATCGTACTCCAGCACTCAGTCTGAACGCCTCTATAATTGATCAATCTAACGTCAAGTAATAAATGAAAGTGGAACATAAGTGAGACTAGAAATAGTGATAAACATCCATTCTTATCAAATATAAGTATTTGTTAAAGTGGATTTTATACTTTACACTTTACAAAGTAAAATATTTTGAAGAAAGGGGGGGGGCTGTCAAGCTCTGCTACAAACTCCATGTTGTTGATGTAGTTGGTTTCTTGTTCGTCTTAGTTAGCAAAGTCAGTAGTTGTCCCTCAGGCTGGATGGAGCTACAGTCATCTTGCTATTTCGTCAGTACAACGCAAGAAACCTGGCATGAAGCCAGAACAATTTGTCAACAGAAGGGTGGAGATCTTGCTGTTCCAAAAAATAAAGCTGAAAATGACGCCATTTACAAATTTTCACAAAGAAGAAAACTTACATATCCTTTTATTGGTTTGTTTCGCAATAAAAACGACGATAAATTTTATACAGTCCATAATGTAGCACCTACTTTCACAAATTGGAATTCTGGAGAACCAAATGACTATCTTGATAACGAAGATTGTGTTGAATTCTCTAAGCAACGCAAGTGGAATGACATTTCATGCACAACAGAAAACAATTATATTTGTGAAAAGTGTAAGTAATGAAATAATCAATATTTTTACGTTTTCTAATCTTTTTGCGATTCTGTCTACTCTGAAAGCATCACGTAAAACAAACACATTTTGAATTTTAGAGATTTTTATAATTTTTCTTGTTTCTTCACCGCAAAAATTAATGTTAGCTAACATCCGAGCAGTTTTAGGTCGAAAATTGTCATTAAAATGACGTGACTGCAAACAACTTTAAAAATGCTAATTAATAGATTTCAATTTTTATTTACTCGCACCAAAGCAGTCTTTGGTGTTAGCTAAAAACTACACTAAAATTTTCTCTTCCTGACGCATTACTTCACTGCATACGGTTTCTTGTTTGCTTTACAAAACAAAGTCAGAGGATGTCCACGTGGCTGGATGGACATACAGTCATCTTGCTATTTCTTCAGTGGAACAAAAAAAACTTGGCGAAAAGCAAGAAAAAATTGTCAAGAAAAAGGGGGAGATCTTGCTGTTCCAAAAAATAAAGCTGAAAATGACGCTATTTTTGATGAAGTCCGGCAAAAAAAAATCAAAAATGCTTTTATTGGTTTGTTGCGCAATAAAAGCGACGATAAATTTTATACAGTCCATAATGTAGCACCTACTTTCATAAATTGGGGTCTTGATGAACCTAACGACGCAGGTGGCAGTGAGGATTGTGTTGAATTCTCTGAGGAACGCAAGTGGAATGACATTTCATGCACAACAGAAAACAATTATATTTGTCAATGTAAGTACTGAAATTATCAATGTTTTACGTTTTCTAAACTTTTGCGATTCTGTCTACTCTGAAAGCATCACGTAAAACAAACACATTTTGGATTTTAGAAATTTGAATAATTTTTCTTGTTTCTTCACCGCAAAAATTAATGTAAGCTAACATCCGAGCAGTTTTAGGTCGAAAATTGTCATTAAAATGACGTGACTGAAAACAACTTTAAGAATGCTAATTAATAGATTTCAATTTTTATTTACTCGCACCAAAGCAGTTTTTGGTGTTAGCTAAAAACCCCACTTAAATTTTCTCTTCCTGACGCATTAATTCACTGCATACGGTTTCTTGTTTGCTTTACAAAACAAAGTCAGAGTATGTCCACGTGGCTGGATGGAGATATGGTCATCTTGCTATTTCTTCAGTGGAACAAAAGAAACTTGGCAAAACGCAGGAAAAAATTGTCAACAAAAAGGAGGATTTCTTGCTGTTCCAAAGAATAGAGTTGAAAATGACGCTATTTTTAAAGTTGTCCGGCGAAAACAAATCAAAAATGCTTTTATTGGTTTGTCGCGCAATAAAAGCGACAATAAATTTTATACAATCCATAATGTAACACCTACTTTTATAAATTGGGGTCCTGAAGAACCAAACAACGAAGGTGGCAATGAGGATTGTGTGCAATATATGATCTACTATGGCCGTTGGAATGATGAACCATGCAGTAGATCACACCATTTCATTTGTCAAGGTAAGAGATTGAGGATAAAATGTAAGTAATGAAATTATATTTAATAAAATAAATTATTATGTCGATACGAAATATAAAAATCTGACTTTACAAGAAACTCCATCTCCAGTATATCTTTTGCTTCATCGACATTCATAAAAACATTCGATGTCAGTACAGATGCCCTTATGTAACAAGGTTGAGATAAACATTAATACATTCAACGATAAATTTAAAAAATATACAACGTATTGACGTATAGCAATTTGTTTCATTGAGCATTGTATGACTATATTATTAATCGAGTCGTTGTATCCGGCTTTCTGTTCTCCTTAGCTAACAATGGGAGTAGTTGTCCACGTGACTGGGTGAAGCTTCGATCATCTTGTTATTTCTTCAGTACAAAACCAGAAACATGGCATGAAGCCAGAAGAATTTGTCGACAGAAGAGTGGAGATCTTGCTGTTCCAAAAAATAAAGCTGAAAATGACGCTATTTTTGATGAAGTCCAGCAAAAACAAATCAAAACCCCTTTTATTGGTTTGTGGCGCAATAAAAGCGACAATAAATTTTATACAGTCCATAATGTAACACCTACTTTTATAAATTGGGGTCCTGAAGAACCAAATAACTATCGTGGTAACGAAAATTGTGTGCAATATAGGATCTACTATGGCTTTTGGAATGATGAACCATGCAAAAGATCACACCATTTCATTTGTCAACGTATGAGGATAAAATGTAAGCAATGAAATCATCAATGTTTTGTACTTTTTCTAAATTTTTTCACTAATAGCATTATGTAGAATTACACATTTAAAATTTTAGAGAATTTCATAATTTTTTTCTTCCTCCAGCGTGGAAACTGATATAAGTAGACGCATACTAACATGCTAACAGCTTCAGGCACAAGGAAGTTCATTTATGACATAACATTTATGACATAACATTTATGACATAACATTTATGACATAACATTTATGACATAACATTTATGACATAACATTTATGACATAACATTTATGACATAACATTTATGACATAACATTTATGACAATGCTAATTAATGGATTTCAATTTATATTATATCATCTCTAAAAATTTTGTAGTTTTCTCTGAAAACCCTACTTAAAATTTTCTTTTCCCGACGCATTAATGAAAGTGAGCTTGTCAAAATATTGTAAGAGATGATTTTGGTGTACGTGATCATGTAAAAAGATTTCTACATAATTTTCATCCCATCAATGAAAGATGTATGGCCACGATCATACATGAATAAAAATATCGTGTAATCTATGCACATTTTAGTATCAGCAATGAACAGTAAAAGCATAACTTTATCAATTGAATTGTATAGTACAATTACATCTTAAAGATGATATATTTAAGTTCAACTCATGCTATACCTTGTATCGCTTCATGTACATAACTGTGGTTGACAGAAAGACTTATACTTTTCTTCAGGTTATTTACCAATCTTATCAATGAATTTTTTGTCAAATCCTTGTATCGTCGTATTAAACAAGGTCTTTTATATGTAAATGTTGTAAAGGTTATTCCGGAGATGCAATATTTTGTATATATGAGGATTTGTACAAATTAATTTATGTACATTGTAACTGATTAAGTCTTCAAATTAAACCAGACTAGTAAACCATGTCAAAGGAATAATAATGAGGAAGCATAATTTATAATTTAGGTTCTTTTTGTTATGTAATCAACGTTGTGTTGTACAAATAAGAAGCGGTGGCTTTTGATAAAGCAACAAATTAATAATTTTTATTTAATTTTGATCTTTTATTGAAGATATTAATGAATGCTTGTCCGACCCTTGTCATGTCAATGCTAACTGTACTGACACTAAAGAATCTTTTGAATGTCAATGTAACGAAGGATACACTGGAAATGGGATCTCTTGCACGAGTAAGACACACATACCGTTGATGTAGCAATAGTTTTAACTTGCCTAACAAATGGTTTGTTTTTTGTTTAAGATATCAATGAATGTTTGAATGTTCCTTGTGATGTCAATGCAAGCTGCACTGATAAGGAAGGTTCTTATGAATGTCAATGTAACGATGGATACACTGGAAATGGGATCTCTTGCACGAGTAAGACATACATACCGTTGATGTAGCAATAGTTTTAACTTGCCTAACAAATGGTTTGTTTTTTGTTTAAGATATCAATGAATGTTTGAATGTTCCTTGTGATGTCAATGCAAGCTGCACTGATAAGGAAGGTTCTTATGAATGTCAATGTAACGATGGATACACTGGAAATGGACTCTCGTGTACAAGTAAGATTTTATAGTTGGTATCTAAAAATTACTTTAAGGGCCTGATTACATGAAGCATTTTCAACCACGGGGTTGAACTCAGCCCTGTTAAGTGGGCTGAAATTTCAGCCCTGCTTGCTCTATAAATCTTAATCAAATACAATGCGCTATTACATGACAGCTTTTCAACCCCGGTGCTGAACTCAACCCCGGCGTTGAAATTTCACAATCATGCGGCAAATGTTGAAAAAGGTTTGATACTTACAGGGTGATATGACCGAACTGTCAGTCTAAAGCTTACTATCAAATTTCGAATATGTTTAATGTAAAAATATTTAGTGTAAAAGGTTATTTAAATGATGTTCATTAATCTGCTTTATTTTGATAAATGAAGTCCACTGCGGGCGTCCAAGAAGATTTTTTTGTCGCAGCAATGTCATCGATGACATCACTACAATGATGTCATCGACTAATAATATTTATATATTTTATTCCATTAAGAGAAATTGTCAAATTTGTTGTTCACGCGCATTTTCTATAAACTAAAACTATATATGTTTTGAAATAAGCATATGAAACAAATTTCTAGTGCAGCAAAGTTATTTGTTTTGTCAAAAAGCAGTGCAAGGAAATTTTAGTTTT
Organism: Xenia sp. Carnegie-2017; assembly: GCF_021976095.1. NCBI lineage: Eukaryota > Metazoa > Cnidaria > Anthozoa > Malacalcyonacea > Xeniidae > Xenia > Xenia sp. Carnegie-2017. The sequence continues at coordinate 62,183 of NW_025813493.1, read as the reverse complement.
TTTTTGAAACATTTTAAGTTAACAAACCCTTTGTAATAGTGAAAATTTAATAAAGACAATACAATGATGACTTCATTATTTTCTGTAGATTTACCAACTTCACCAAAGTCTTCATCTGTTGAGTCAACAATCACAGGTGTTGCAGCTGGAATATCTGCTGTTGTTGTTTTTGTTATTATTGTTGTTGTTGTTGCCGTTGCAGTTGCTTGCTTCTGTAAATCAAAAAGAAGTAAGCTACTCATTTTGTTATCATAAAATTCTTATAAAAGGTTATATTTGCAGGATAAAGTGTTAAAACAAAGAAGTGTCAGTATATATTATATAATTATATTTTCAAGGGATCAAAGAGTTTTTAGCATTAGTTGATTTAGGTTAATGATTGTGTCGTGTTTTTGTCATAATTTTTCTTGTTGTTTGCTTTTGTAAATTGAAACAAAATACGATATTTTTTACAACGTAATTCTTACAAGGAATCCGTTTGTCGAAAGTGTTTAAAGCTTTAGTAACAAATTACATGAACTTTCATTGTTTGTCGTATATTATTTAATCTTTAGTTTTGTATAATTTGAAAGTTTATTTTGATATTAGTTGATAGTTTAGTATAAAGTAATAATTTTTTTTAATATAAGGGTTGAATGATTTGTATCATATGTTTTGGTTCATTTTTGAATATTTTTTACGATATTTGGGGTTTGAATACTTGTTCAGAAAATTATACATAGATTTCTTAATAATTCTTTGTACTTTGCATAATGTCTTTTTTCCATGGACTGCATGTCTTTGTTAAACTCGTAACAAACTCTTTTCTAGAAAAGGAACAACATCAGGTAGTTGAGCTTGAGGCAAAAGTTGAGCATGACAATGGAGATCAAATATACGAAGAGCCAGGCGATGTCATCGGCAAAATTCCTTCAAATTTTAGTGATGAAGAGCGTTATGAAATCATTCATAAACAGGACGTTCCTCTCCCAAAGCTTCCGACACAAAATAAAGACGATGAAGGTAAATCAGAACATTCACCAGAGAACTTGGACTACGTAGCAGTAATTGACCAGCATTATCAGCCATTGATTCTTCAAACAAACGCCGCTCCCACTGAACATGACGACCAGCAAGCGTTGCCGAGTACTAGCTTTAAAAAGGCGAATTATGGTACTGATCTGCAGGAAAAGTTAATTATCACAGCATGAATGGTATGCCTAACAAGTTGAAATATATTCTGGATGAAATATCAAGTATGGTATGGTTAAGTATGTACTACTCATGCTGCATCAACGAATTGAGGTGCTAGCTAAAGTTTTGTTTTAATCATGGTGGGAGATTGTCGGAAGTCCGCTCCATAAACACCAATGAATATATGATTTTTACTTAATTGTTTAGTATGTATGAAGTATTTTGTAGGAAATGTGCGCCTCTCTGCACCACTCCTCAAAATTCATTTATGCATTTTAAATCTTGAGAGGACTATTTTCAAGAGAATTGTTTCCTTTCATTTCATAAAGAAGAAAATGAACTCGTAAACCATCTATTGCTTCAGTTGTATTTAAGTAGCCGCTATTGACTTAACGCGTCATTTGAATTGCCTTCATTTCAATGATTTTCATTTTCTACTTAATTGATCTGCAAATGCTGTACTTTCCTTGGTAAAATGAAAAGCAAACGAAACAAATGAACCCTTTGGTCAGATATCGTAAAATTCCACCCGTGCACTTCTGCTGCCAATCAGATTACGGGAAACGCAACAATCCCCCTTTTGTTGATTTGTAAAAGATAAAGCATACATCATGCCCAACATTACGGTGGTATCAACAGAGAGCCTTCCTTGGCGAAGAACTATCTCCACTCTCAGTAACAACTAGATTTCCACAAATCTCAACTCTCATCCCTAAGAGGTTTTATCTGCGGAAAGAGGAAAAAGAAAAAATTTTTCAGACAACACGGGACCACAATCAGTGCATGCTAAACCTTTAAAAATGATCCCAAAAATTTCTATAAAAGTGCTACGTACCAGCAACAGCTTTAAATTTAAATTCAGTCAAATGTTTCACGCTTACATGGACAGCTTACATGCGCAACAAAATCATTTATTAATGAATGTATAATACTTGGAAAGTAATATATTAGAACGAACTGATTGATGAGGTTTTTTGTAAGTAGCCACGATTTTTAATAAGAACCATTACTACTATTAGAGGTTTACATATCCAGTGCTTTTATTGATTATATTATTGCATGACAGGTATTGATGGCATCACAAGCAGTCGTATCCTCAGCCATTAAAAGATCCCCAAGTACCATAACTTTCATCACCAGAATTTCCATTACGGCTGTTTCTGAAACTAAATTAAGAATATTGTTAGAATTTGGTTTGCTTTGGGAATACACGTGAGTGATTAGCATTATTGAAATTAAAAGTTTGGATATTTTTAAGCCAAAGTACTGATGATAAAATTGAAGCAGCCATAACTCAAATCATTGCATAGACGTCACATAAAAGTTCAATCACACAGAAATTTATGACAAAATAAGATATATATTTCATTATGTAAATACATTTCATTGCTTGTTCTCTTAAAAGAAAAATACTAGTATGTCTTTGGCAAGAATAGTTAAGAATTTTGTGCTTTTTGTCATGCTGCTATATTTTATCATCAAGACATTTATAAAGATATAGAAGTAGATGCACAATAATCCATAAATGATGTACCTTATTAGTGCACGAATAATCAAGACAATGGCGACTAGGAAACATATTGAAAGCCAAACTATAATTGCAATTAGCGCTGCGTCTACATCTTCTACATCGTCTTCATCAACTATAAAAACATATTTATGTAAGAATAAGCTTTTTATTTTAAACTACTGAGGCATCTTCACATGAGAGCAAACTTAATGAAACAAAGTTGTCATATTAAAGTTAAAATAGCCATTATTTTCATGATTATTTTCTAAAGATAGAAAAAAATAATGTATTCAATCAAAATACCTGCATTCCTCTTCCTTGGCACTAGAAATTAATTTTAAAAAAATGAGTGAAAATACAATAATGGAGGTAAATTACTCATTAGAGCATATATATTCTCTCTAAACAATAGAATAGATTCAACGACACAGGCGGATTTAACAAATTTAATTTACAAAAAAGCCACTTTAGTAGCAGCAGCTGTAGGTTTTATGTGATTCCTAAACGAAATCATTTGTTTTAGCTTACGAAATCTTCTGGTTTAGCTTACGAAATCGTCGGTTTTAGCTTACGAAATCATCGGTTTTAGCTTACGAAATCATCGGTTTTAGCTTACAAAATCATCGGTTTTAGCTTACGAAATCATCGGTTTTAGCTTACGAAATCATCGGTTTTAGCTTACGAAATCATCGGTTTTAGCTTACGAAATCATCGGTTTTAGCTTATGGTGCTGGTCCATGGTGCTGGCTTTTTCATAAAAGTATTTCATCAAAATTAGAAAATAAAACCCAGAAACACTCACCGCAAAGGTTGCTCCCATTCTTGACGAAACCAGAATTGCAAATACAATCGAATGTCCTGTCCATGTTCATGCAGATTGAGTTCTCTGGACATGGAGATCTTTCTTGATTACATTCATCAAAATCTGAAAAAATGAGAATAAAAATATTGACATCAAATAACCAGTAAATTAATTACATGAAAGCAACTTAATTTCAAATATTTCGCCAAGCACATTTTAAAATAGCAACAGCTTATCGGCATTTAAGCACAAATTGAGCCCGAATTGAAACTATGTAGCAATTTTGACCATGTAACCACGCATTTCAGACCCATGTTTTTATACATAACACCACCGTTGAACAATATACGCCGTATGCTGTTCATGACACCATTATATTACCCGCACCTTTGTAAAAATGTAATCATGTGAATTAACGAGGCCAACTAGTTTCTATAAATATTATATGACCATTAATATCACCCTTATGCTTATGACCCTGTCCACACTAATGCGTTTTCGTTTATAAACGCATACTTTTTGATGCCTTTTGACCTTCTGCCCACATTGAAACGCTAAAAAACGGATACACTGCCGAATGAAAAGGCATCGATTCGAAAACGCTCTCCAAAGTGAAGCGATTTGAAAACGCATGCGTTTCGTTTTGATGTGGATGGTAAAAAATGGAGCCTTTTAAAAACGATGACGTCAATGACGTCCTGAAATGGCGCAAAATGTCACTTGATGTCACAACTGCCATATTTCTTTCTTGACACTATACCATATACATCACAACCGTCAAATTATTCAAATCTACATAATTCATTGACACGTGGTATACGTATGACCGTTTATATCACGGGTATGTTCTCGTATTTTTTGTCACGACGAGAAGAAAAAACGCCATTACAAAGTAATCGTGGATAGTTTGATTACTTAATCGTGTCAGTTTTATGATGAGCCATTACTAACAGTCTTTGTCCTAAAAATGATCGAATTGAAAGGCAGTGTGTAATCTGTAGATTATGATTATAAGCATTAATTTTGTATGTGAAAAATAGACATTCATTGAGAGCTGTATTGCACGGAACTAACATCAGTAACATGAAAACCGTGTTAAAAATTTAAAAAGCATATCACGTATTTCTCCAAACAATATTTACCTCTAATTTCTATTGAATTTTTTAATTCAGTTGTATTGATCGAAGTGCTAAGTTGTAGGTCGCCAAGAAAAGTTCCATTTTCAGTTTTATTCAACGCGTTCACCAACTCATCTTGAATTTCAGAATTAGTGATGTTCAGGGTGTTGTTAAAAGCTACAACATAGTCAACTCCAACGGACGATTGGCTAGAGTAAAAATATAAAATGGAACTAAATAATGAAGCCCAATTATCGCAAAACAAGAATTACTCGTGGGCAATTGTTGTTGCCTTTAAAATGAAAATTTTAATACTGTTTATATCGAGCAAACAAAATATCTCAAACTATGTCGTCCTAACGCTCTCAACCTTTTGCCTAAACATGCGCTTTCATTTTTAGCTGGTCACTGAGCCGTATATGTAGCTGTATCGACGCAGTTGACAGGCGTCGCAGATTTACGTGTTATCATTATAATGCTCAACATGTTGAGAGTATTTGCACACATTTAAAAACTTTGTTGAGTGAAAGTTGATTTAACAGGTTGATAGAGTTTGCCCGTAGCCTTCAATTTTTTCTTTGCTCGATAAAAACAATATTAAATAATAGCACGCGTAATTGTTGTTCTGCGAATTGAAATAACCAGATAAAAAATCTCCCTCAAGAATGCGTGTTTGTTTTTTATGAAAATATCAACAAAAGCATTAAATGTTTGTACATGTAGATCGTGCAGATAAGTAGATTTCTGAAAAGGACTGTTCGTGTTGATGTTGACTGACGTTTCGACAACTTTAGCGGCACTTGACACTAAAGATAACTGTCGCTAGAGTTGTAAAACGTTAGTCAAAATCAACACCAACAGTTCTTCTCAGGACTTTACTTACCTGGAAGATCTACATCTATTAAAAGTTAATCTCACGTTTAAGCTGTCAAACAAAATTCAGGTAAATAGGGTTTTTTGTTACAATCTAAGAAACTTTTTGAAGGAATTTTTTTGTTTTGTTTAGTAAACAAATATTTAACAGATTTTCTGAAATTCTTCACTGAAAATAATTAATTAGTCACTTACAATAAACGGATGATTCTGATTTCCACAAAATTACGAAGTGATGTTGTTTGCCGATAAAGCGAAATTAGCTAAAATAAAGAGTTGAAAAATAAATTACTCCTTGTTGTTCTAAGGTATATAAAATTGCTTGCCTGAAAAGACTGAAAATCAACCAATCGCATAATTCATAAAAATAACTACCTTGAATTTATTTACATAAAGTACAAGCATGAAAAGTAATGTTGTAAATCAACGTGTCTTACCTGATTTATTATGACTCTGGTTATTTGAAAATACTGAATGCTGCTAATGTCATTGTAGGCAGATATGAATACCCTATTTATGATGCGAATCTGACCTTGAATAGCAGTTTCCGTTTCTACATAGGGAAAAATAATGAACAATTATGAAGCTTTCTTCTCCTTAAATACTTGAATGGTCATTTATATAAATACAGAAAACAAAAATGATAAAAAAGCCTTCGGGATTGGAATTGGATTTGTAGAAGTCAAGAAGACTGTTGATATTTAGCTGTTGATTTAGATTTATTTAGTGGTACGAATAAATTTAATGCTTTATTCCTGCATGAAACTGATTGTCTTTGTATGTTGGCCATCTTTTTTGATCTTTTACATCGCTAATTGTTCAAAAACGAGTGCATCACTATTGTATTAAGGATAAAAGATGATGTTCTTTTTTGACTTGGTCGATGTAAGTTGTTTAGAATATACACATTAATCCTTAACTACACAGCAGTATCTCTTCAAACGAGTCTCAATTCGTTGCGTTCGTAACCGTTTCCCATATTGCGACCTGTGACATATTGTTTGGTTGGTAAATTGTTTTGTGGAAAAATAAATAGTGCTTTCATATTTTCAGCAAAAATTCAACCGAAAAAAATAAGTAATGAGTATTTTTATAATTCGTACCGACACATTGTGTTCCTGCTTCGTTCAAATGTTGCCTGGATTACTGCAGCTACAACAAAAAGCGCCAGGGAAAATAGCTCAGGTTTGGCCAGTTCCCGTACATTGTTGATCGATGAGAGCGTTACATTCGTCAATATCTGAAATAAAAAGGAAATTTATTAGTTGAAAAACAAAAGCAGAAACACAATGGTAAAATATGAAAGAAAATCGGGAATAAAAAATTTGACATATTTTAAACATTGATAATGTTAAATATGATAACAAACCACTTTTTTATAGGTGTGCATGTAGCTTGTGTCGTACTCAACTGCTGACAGATGCCATTGAATACCGTTGTTGTCAAGAGGTTGGGCCTACTTTACATAAACTGGTATTCGATGGTAGCATTGAAAAAAATTAGCTGTGTTACTCTTCACGAAGTGTACACGATTATGACACATGCTACAGTCTTGAAGAATGTTGGCTCACTTCTAAGAGACCAAGATGGAAGGTCATACAAGCGTTGTAGAATACATGAAAATGAGTTAGTACATTTTTGATTTCTAATTTTGTTTTGTAACGAATGATTAATATCTTGCCATGTATCTCTACTTTTTACCTTTATGTGGTTCATTATTGTGCTGTGATGCTTCACAATTTTGTTGTGTGAAGTCAAAATAAATAATCAAATAGAAATTACTATTTTGAATTTCTCATAGATACTTGAGAGCAGTTGCATACCGTTGGGTCATTCGATGGCTGTGTGGATGCCTTGGTTGGGAAAATTCTAGACCATTACCTGCAAGTATCTACACAGACATCCGAAAACGATTTCCATTACGAAATCCCTAGGCCAAGAACATGCTGGCTACAAGTCAGCACAGGAAAGAAACTGATAGAAGTAGGAAACATTTTTGTAGCATAGTATATTATTTTATAACTAACTTTAAAGTTGGCCTGCTAAGAATATTTGTCAAGTAATTCTTGTGGACAATGACTTTTGGATGTCCTTTCATTGGCTGTCCACAATTTTTGCATAAGCGCGTTTTTTTTGGATCTGAAGGACCTGTTGAAGCAGCTTGTTTTTCTTTGTCTAAACCTTTTGCTTGCAGTACATCTTGCTGTTGATCTATAAATAACAATTTAATGTGTTTACTTTTAGAATGCACTGGCCATACCTATTATACATGGTAGCATGAACAACTTACATGTGGGAAACAATGGTGTTGAAGATAGTTGTTTCCTATCCAAATGCCGTTGGATTGCCTCAGTTTTGGAAATTCGATCCGAGAACGTTTTGTTTAAGGCTTCTGGGACTTTTTCCTTATACTTCTTAAATATGTTGTCCATGGATTCCTCACAACTAAGAACCATGACATTTTTGATTTCATTAACATAGTCTGGAAAAATGACAAGTGGTTAGATGTGTAAGTCAAGAGTACCAATGCATACATGCTAAACTTACAATATGATGGTGCTGAAGAAACAGTTCTTACTACTTCATCCCCTGATTTAAATTTTGGGTATGTCACAGAATAATATGGTGTTCCATTTTTTGTTTTTTTTGGCTGTCTGTGAAGGTTTTCATTGAAATGAAGTACTGCCAGTACGTGCCTAAACAGAACAAACCATTTAATATGTAATTTTTTTTCTTGACTAGGAACAAGTAAAAAAGCCTTGGCAGATAGAAAACAGTGATTACAAGTTACCTGCAATATGTACCAAGCCAAGAAAAGTGGGTCATCTTTGGATGCCAACCATTTAATGTTGAATGAAAACCTTCGAGACATTCTGTCATGTTACACTCGTCAGAATTCCCTTCATCATCAGTATGTTTAACAGCGGGTTCAACATCTTTTACACTTCGTGTTACTTCACGCAACACCTGTTGAAGATAATAAGACACATTTACATGCATTTCCAGGTTGTGCATACAAACTTGTGTAATTTAACTTGTATAATTTTGTACTTACAACTCTGCGGTCGCGATTGCTCTTATCACCTTGGACTGAAATACCTTTTACAGAGTCTATGGTTGGAACAGCATCAGAGCGCAATTGTCGTCTCATGTTTAGCGATTTTGCAACTGTTGCGTTCACGGTGAATGCAGAATCTGCGAAATGCATTGAACATAGCACAGAGTACTGCTGAGGAACGAATTTTGGCCTTTGTCTCCTAACAAATTTTGTCCATTTACTCAGCCTCTCCTTGTCATTCATGGGGAAACGATGTACTGAGACACCCTCTGTGTGTTGACTGTTTGTACAACTTTCTCCTTTGGGCCAACCAGCAACACAATATTGTCCTCCTCGACAATTTTTTGCAGAATTTTGCCTACTCGCCATATTTTAACTTGCGGTGTATCGTTACGTTTGACTAACTTAATAAAAAATTATTCTCCTTATATTATGTGCGTTGTGATAATATTGCATGGGTTTTAAAACCACAGACTACGTCAAGGATGCGACACCCATATGATAAGAATGATAAGTCTAATCCAGAAGTTTATAAAAGTAGTATACACTGGATGATTGGAAATAAGCGCGTTACAGTTAGTTTCTGATAACATTGCGTGAGTGTTAAAACCGCAGACTTCGTCAAGGATGCGGCACCCAGTTTATTGAGAAATATAAGTTAATTCAAGAAGTTTATAAAACTCTAATCGATTGTAAATGTTGCTTACCTATGCGTGTTGCTCATTTGTCACTAAATATACGCAATTTTTTTAAGAGAAGTTATAAAATATGTAAAATTCCAGTTGGAAATATGCTTGTTCGTATATAATTTTTATATACTAAGAGCTTTAAAATTGAACTTCCGTCCTTTAAACGACGTCACGTACTCAAAGTCAAATTCGCATCAAAACAAGCAAATATGCCATGTTTGAACGCAAAGTTCGATGCGTTCCCATCGACTGAATTCAGTGGGCGATAGCTCAAAATGATCAGTATAATACAGAGAAAACGTTTGTATTGAAAAACGAAATATGAAAATTTTACTTCAGTAGCACTTTAACAGGAAAGGTTTCACAGTCGCACAACTGATTTAACTTGAACGAAATGTAGCGATAATCATTTCATAAACGTCAGGTTTCGCCGTATTTCATGTTTTTTTCGTATGGTTTAAGGTCATAATATTGTATTTACAGGAAATATGTGGGTGTCCGATGTTCTGGTTGTTGTCTATGGGGGTTTTTACATGAATCCGGAATGAGTTTCGATCCGGAATGAAGTCATTCCACTTTAAAAGAAATCCTATTGCATGTTTACATGAATCCGGAATGAGTCACAACTCGATCCGGATCGAGTTCATTCCTAGTTTCATTCCGGATCGAAATTTACTTTTTATCTCATGTAAACGCGAATTGAGTTTCATTCTGGAATGATATTGTGATTAATGACGAAGCACACATGTGCCATGGGTATTGTCTTCTGGCAAATTGAAGCTCGTAAGCAAATAAAGAGGCTAAATGGGTTAAAATGAGTGCGAAAAAAAAACAACAACTAGTTTCATGTAAACACGGTTGACATCACGTGATTGAAATCATCGTGATTGAAAGTCATTCCGGATTCATGTAAACACCCCTTATTTTCCGTTTATTTTCAAGTGTGTACTTATTATTTGCTCGTTTGTTTGAGATTGTGACGTTTGTATAAATGTTTTCATCGATTCAACGGTTTTGCTATGCTGGTAAGACAAATTTCTAATACATAAAACGTATGTATAATATTCTGTATAGTACATGTAATAAATCGTAGTCTGTACACTTTAGTCGTTGCTACAGCACCGTTATGCATGCACCGGTTATGTGTTGTAGGAAATATTATATTTTGTTCGTTGGTGATGTTGAGCCATTTGGTTGTTATATCTTTTGTATTTGTAGATTGTTTATCTTTAGTGTGTCGTGGGTGGCCTAGCTATAGTCGGGGGTACTTTATTTTGTAAACTTCGCCTTGTTGCTCGTCTGGTTGTTTTCCGTTTATGTGTGACACGTATGTTCTTTTTATGACCATCATATATACGTGAGATTCTCTCAGACATAGTTCACCTAGCTTGGACGTACGTTATCGTTGCTTTCATTGTCATTTGATTAATGGTCCAATTCTGTTTGTTGACTGCTATTATTTCCGAATGCTGTGTTTATGGTGTCATTCTTTGTGTTTGTTTCATTTATTTTCGTGGTGAAAATCGTTCGATGATTTCGTTCAAAGGTATTGTGCTCGTCTCGTAATGTTCAATATGGTAGCTTTGTATGATGTAGATTTGTTAAGATGATTACTCGAGTATTAGGTCCACATGTGTTGGTTCTTGGTGGAGTGTGTTTTGTAGTTTGTAAGAAGGAGCTCAGTTTCCCTCGACGTCTTTGGTAAATTGTATATGTGACTGTTCTGTTTGCCGTGAGCGAGAAAGAAACAATCATGTCTACATGAGTTCTGTGATTATATCATTTACGTATACCGAAACAAAAAGGTGGTATTGATATTGATATAGGTATAGATAGTGGGGCTTGCATGACAATTTCAGCTACTGCCAGGAAAGTGTGAGTCCGTTGCTGTTCCGCGTGTAATTATGTAATATGTTTGATATTGTCGACAGATTTCAAACTGTATCATTGAAAATCATCGTGGCTTGAAAATGTTTCAATTGACATTTCTTCTGATGATGTCCGTGTTCAATTTACAAGGTATGAAATTATCAAATATTTTACTTAATAATGCAGATATCATCATGTAGGGGCCAAGGAGAGGTTAGAAAATGGGGGAGGGGGAAGAAGGTTACAGAATCGGATTGTTGTTCCCAGTATAGCAAAGCTGCTTTTTAACAGTTATCAGTAATCATTCAATATACAAAGTTTGTTTTATTTCGTTTGTAAAGTTTATTATAGTGCGTTCAGACCGAGTCCCCTGAGACGGTACTCAGGCACGGGCACCAATGTGAGCACAACATTTTGATGGTGGCCGTGTATAAGTGACCAGGTCTGGGCACCACGAAAAGAGGTAGTACCCTAGTACGGTGCTCGAGCAAGGGCACCTATGTGAACGACGACACCTGAGTAACATGTACAAAGAAGCACGTATTCAGCACATGGTTTCAAAACTTGTTTACAATGAAAAACATGAAATTATAAATAGAGGAAGCTGGTGGGTACTACGTAGTGTGAACGGCCTGCAGATTTTTGTCCGAACAAGGGTATCGTACTCCAGCACTCAGTCTGAACGTACTATAATTGATCAATCTACCTCCAACTAAAAAATGAAAGTAGAACATAAGTGAGACTAGAAATAGTCTCCATAAAAATATCCATTCTTATCAAATATAAGTATTTGTTAAAGTGGATTTTTATACTTTTACACTTTACAAAGTAAGAGATTCTGAAGAGGGGGGGGGCTGTCAAGCTCTGCTACAAAGTCTATATTGTTGATATAGTTGGTATCTTGTTCGTCTTAGTTAACAAAGTCAGTAGTTGTCCGTCAGGCTGGATGAAGCTACAGTCATCTTGCTATTTCTTCAATACAACGCAAGAAACCTGGCATGAAGCAAGAAAAAATTGTCAAAAGAAAGGGGGAGATCTTCCTGTTCCAAAAAATAAAGCTGAAAATGACGCCATTTACGAATTTTCACTATCAAAAATGCCTACATTACCTTTTATTGGTTTGTTTCGCAATAAAAGCGACAGTAAATTTTATACAGTCCATAATGTAGCACCTACTTTCATAAATTGGGATACTAATGAACCTAACAACGCAGGTGGCAGTGAGGATTGTGTTCAATTCTCTGTGCAAAGCAAGTGGAATGACATTTCATGCACAAGCCGTAACAATTATATTTGTGAAAAATGTAAGTACTGAAATTATCAATGATTTTACGTTTTCTAAACTTTTTGCGATTCTGTCTACTCTGAAAGCATCACGTAAAACAAACACATTTAGAATTTTAGAGATTTTTATAATTTTTCTTGTTTCAACGTTATGTAATCAGCGTTGTGTTGTACAAATAAGAAGCGGTGGCTTTTAATAAAACAACAAATTAATAATTTGTATTTAATGTTGATCTTTTATTGAAGATATTAATAAATGCTTGTCCGACCCTTGTCATGTCAATGCAAACTGCACTGATAACGAAGGTTCTTATGAATGTCAATGTAACGAAGGATACACTGGAAATGGGCTCTCTTGCACGAGTAAGACATACATACCGTTGATGTAGCAATAGTTTTAACTTGCCTAACAAATGGTTTGTTTTTTGTTTAAGATATCAATGAATGTTTGAATGTTCCTTGTGATGTCAATGCAAACTGCACTGATAACGAAGGTTCTTATGAATGTCAATGTAACCATGGATACACTGGAAATGGACTCTCGTGTACAAGAAGATTTTATTGTTAGTATCTAAAAATTATTTTAAGGGCCTGATTACAGGAAGCATTTTCAACCCCGGCGTTGAAATTTCACAATCATGCGGCAAATGTTGAAAAAGGTTTGATACTTACAGGGTGATATGACCGAACTGTGAGGCTAAAACTTACTATCAAATCTCGAATATGTTTAATGTAAAAATATTAAGTGTAAAAGGTTATTTAAATGATGTTCATTAATCTGCTTTATTTTGATAAATGAAGTCCACTGTGCGCGTCCAAGAAGATTTTTTGTCGCAGCAATGTCATCGATAACATCACTACAATGATGTCATCGACTAACAATATTTATATATTTTATTACATTAAGAGAAATTGTCAAATTTGTCGTTCACGCGCATTTTCTATAAACTAAAACTATATATGTTTTCAAATAAGCATATGAAACAAAGTTATAGTGCAGCAAAGTTATTTGTTTTGTCAGAAAGCAGTGCGAGGAAATTTTAATTTTTTTTTGAAACATTTAAAGGGAACAAACCCTTTGTAATAGTGAAAAGTTAATAAAGACAATACAATGATAACTTCATTATTTTATTTAGATTTCCAACCTTCACTTGTTGTGTTAACAATCAGAGGTGTTGCAGCTGGAATATCTGCTGTTTTTGCTTTTGTTAATCTTGTTATTGCCGTTGCTGGGTTCTGTAAATCAAAAAAAAGTAAGCTACTCATTTTGTTATCATAAAATTCTTATAAAAGGTTATGTTTGTGGGATAAAGTGTTAAAACAAAGAAGTGTCAGTATAAATTATATAATTATATTTTGAAGGGATCAAAGAGTTTTTAGCATTAGTTAATTTAGGTTAATGATTGTGTCGTGTTTTTGTCATCATTTTTCTTGTTGTTTGCTTTTGTAAATTAAAACAAAATACGATATTAATTTTTTTACAACGTAATTCTTACAAGGAATCCGTTTGTCGTATGCGCGAAAGTGTTTAAAGCTTTAGTATAAAGTACTTATTTTTTGTATTAGGGTTGAAGGACTTGTAACATATGTTAATGTAGCCTTTTGGTTTATTTTTGAATATTCTCCACTATATTTGTGGTTTGAATACTTGTTCAGAAAATTATACATAGATTTCATAATAATTCTTTGTATTTTGCAGAATGTCTTTTTTCCATGGACTGCATGTCTTTGTTAAACTCCTAACAAACTCTTTTCTAGAAAAGGAACAACATCAGGTAGTTGAGCTTGAGGCAAAAGTTGAGCATGACAATGGAGATCAAATATACGAAGAGCCAGGCGATGTCATCGGCAAAATTCCTTCAAATTTTAGTGATGAAGAGCGTTATGAAATCATTCATAAACAGGACGTTCCTCTCCCAAAGCTTCCGACACAAAATAAAGACGATGAAGGTAAATCAGAACATTCACCAGAGAACTTGGACTACGTAGCAGTAATTGACCAGCATTATCAGCCATTGATTCTTCAAACAAACGCCGCTCCCACTGAACATGACGACCAGCAAGCGTTGCCGAGTACTAGCTTTAAAAAGGCGAATTATGGTACTGATCTGCAGGAAAAGTTAATTATCACAGCATGAATGGTATGCCTAACAAGTTGAAATATATTCTGGATGAAATATCAAGTATGGTATGGTTAAGTATGTACTACTCATGCTGCATCAACGAATTTAGGTGCTAGCTAAAGTTTTGTTTTAATCATGGTGGGGAGATTGTCGGAAGTCCGCTCCATAACACCAATGAATATATGATTTTTACTTAATTGTTTAGTATGTATGAAGTATTTTGTAGGAAATGTGCGCCTCTCTGCACCACTCCTCAAAATTCATTTGTGCATTTTAAATCTTGAGAGGACTATTTTCAAGAGAATTGTTTCCTTTTATTTCATAAAGAAGAAAATGAGCTCGTAAACCATCTATTGCTTCAGTTGTATTTCAGTAGCCGCTATTGACTTAACGCGTCATTTGAATTGCCTTCATTTCAATGATTTTCATTTTCTACTTAATTGATCTGCAAATGCTGTACTTTCCATGGTAAAATGAAAAAGCAAACGAAACAAATGAACCCTTTGGTCAGATATCGTAAAATTCCACCCGTGCACTTCTGCTGCCAATCAGATTACGGGAAACGCAACAATCCCCCTTTTGTTGATTTGTAAAAAATAAAGCGTACAATCATGCCCAATATAACGGTGGTATCAACAGAGAGCCTTCCTTGGTGAAAAACTATCTCCACTCCCAGTTACAACTAGAGTTCCACAAATCTCAACTCTCATCCCTAAGAGGTTTTATCTGCGGAAAGAGGAAAAAGAAAAAATTTTTCAGACAACACGGGACCACAATCAGTGCATGCTAAACCTTTAAAAATGATCTCAAAAATTTCCATAAAAGTGCTACGTACCTGCAAGAACTTTAAATTTGAACTCAGTCAAATGTTTTACGCTTACATGGACAGCTTACATGCGCAACAAAATCATTTATTGATGAATGTATTATATTTGGAAAGTAATATATTAGAACAAAATGATTGATGACGTTTTTTGTAACTACTTGCGATTTTTAATAAGAACGATTACTACAACTAGATGTTTACATATCCAGTGCTTTATTGATTATATTATTGCATGACAGGTATTGATGGCATCACAAGTAGTCGTATCCTCAGCCATTAAAAGATCCCCAAGTACCATAACTTTCATCACTAGAACAGTGGCGTGCGGTGACCGAATTTAATAGGCAAGCGCTGGGGGTGAGGTTCGCGGCATGCCGCGAAGCTATCTAGGGGTTCTGGGGGCATGCTCCCCAGAAAATTTTTGATTTTGAAGGCTACTGGAGCGCGTTTCACGCGATTTCTGGGAGTACTTTGTCGAAAAAATGTATCTGTCATGACTGAAACAGTATTGAAAAAATCTAAAAAGTTCAAAAACTTTTATAGAGTATATATCACAATTACGGTTTAAAAGTATTACATGTGGTATTGTGATATAAAGTCGTTTTAAGTAAATGGCTATTGTAGTGAAGTAACAGAACGAAATAGTCCAAAATCCTACAACAGATTTACTTAAATGTAAATTCCATCCGTCTTTCCTTTGCGCAAAACTCCTTTATAACGTCCTCATAGAATCGTGGCTTCCCTGCAAACTTACCAACATCTCCTTCTCGATTGAAATTGTAGCCAATGCAGAAAGTCGCTCTTGCCCTTGTGTACTGCGAAGATACGTTTTGATACGCTTGAGAGCCGAAAATGATCTTTCTGCAGAGGAGGACGTACTTGGCATAGTAACAATGAGCTGACACAATCGGTACACCTCTGGAAAACAGGCTTTCAAGTCAAGTTCGATTATTTTGATATCATATCAAAACAGGTTTCGATTTGAGCTCGGCAGATGCGTATACAACGATTAGTTCACTTTTAGTGCTTGAAGATTAAAGAATGTTCCATATGAATCTTGCAACGATTGCAGCTTTCGTTCGGGAAAATTCCGGCTGTACAATTCGTGCTTTGAATGATCCAACAAAGAAACGAATGCTCTGCTGTTAAGACTTTCGAATCTAGAGTCAATCTGCACGACAATGGTATCGACTACACAGAAAAACATTTGACGGAAGGACGCCTTTACATCCTCTTCACTTTGCCCGCGTTTCAGTGCTACTTTGACGATACTTGATAATCTACGAATTTTGTTCGTTGTTCTTGAATCTTATCTTTCGTCTCGCGAACTTTCGTGACACAGAAGACAATATCGAACTGCTTACTCTGAATGATATTATACAAAACATCCGTAAGACCAAATATTTCTGAAAATATTTTAAGGCAGAACACAAACTGGAAATCTGCAAGAACTTGTCGGTAGCCCCTCGCTTCGTTTAACGTCGTACCGTCAAACTCGTCATCATTTTCGATGATGTATTCGAAAACTTCGAGCAGCTTTGCTCTTGTCTCCAGTACAGCATGGATTAACCTGCTCTGATAGTGCCATCGAACAGCTGTTCCAGTGGGAATGCGTCTGCCGACAACTGTGTCCAACAGGTATGTTCTCTTGGACGAGGCGTGAAAAAAGGATGAAAGACCAGTGACGGTTTTAAAAAATATACGACACTCTTTAGTTGACGAGACAGCTTGAACAAGGACCAAATTTAATGCGTGTCCGCAACAGTGGATAAAAAGAGCATGTGGATAGTCTTCTCTTACTCGTGTTTGCAAACCGGACAGTTCTCCTGACACACTCGCACCGTCATACGTTTGGGCAATCAGTTTTCGCCGCATCCGTACTCGTTCAGGGTTTTACCGACTTCTTGTTTCAGTCTAGCCGCAGTTCTATCCTCACTTACATCGGTAAATCCAAGAAAGCGCTCCACAGCTTTACCATCTGGGTTGACATAGCGAACTATAGTTGTTAGCTGCGATAAGGTCTTAACGTCGGAGGTTTCATCCAGGGAAATAGCGACAAATGGGCTCCTCATCACTTCATCTTTTATTGCTTTCAACATAACGTCCTTGACAGCAACAATCAAATCGTTCTGGATACGATTAGAAAGTCCAGAAAACACGGTTGCTGTATGAAGATGCTGTTCAAGCGTGGGGTCATATGCACTTAGCAGTTTTATCAATTCGACGTAATTGCCCTGTTGGCAGACTCCTCCAGCTCCACCCGACCTCTGAAAGAAAGTTCCTGTTTGCCAAGAAAGCAAACAACATCAATGAAACGGCGAAGTACTTCTCTATTCTTGTGCACCATCAAGTTGTGAGCTGAGATGTGTTGACGGGCCTGTTCGTCTAGCTGCATGTCGATGCGTGTACGCCCAAAACTGGCATTCATTAGGCAACTGGACAAGTGTGTCTTCGTTTTCTCGTGTCTGTTGACGGCATTACACAGGTTGGCCAAATCATCGTATCCCTTCTTGCACCAGACTGTCTTGTCTGTTGAGTTGAACAAAAGACACGGCCAGCAAAATAACTTATTCAATTTTGAGGAGCCAGCCAGCCATTTGTACTTGTCGTAATTTGACGTCTGAAAACTTCGAATAAAGACTTTACCACTTCGCTTGGATGTTGTATGTAGTCCTTGCAACTCAGGAGTGGGACGGCCACCTTCGACGATCTCTCGTTTCTCGGAAAAAGGTCTCAATCCAAATGAGCGGGATAACAGTGATTCCACAATGCATTCAGTCATGTTGTACAGGTGTCGTGAAAATACCGAATTGTAGAAGTAGAACATAAAAGGATGAAAATTCCTATGCTATATATTTTATAGGAACATCAATCTTATTTATACCTTACATCAGTTACATGATATCTTGTAGTGACGTACATAACGTGCGTACATTACTCATCTAGATTCATGTATTAGCAATAGAGAAATAGCCAATCCTACTTACTCAAACGCGCACTTAAACTTACGCACTTAACTTTATAATTACGTAAAACTACTCAAATTTCAAGTACATTATCCGCTGTGTAATAACTGCACCTTGTTTATCAAAATATATAAAAGCCTGTAAATAAATTCTAACATATAGAATACTCACGACTGTTGTAAATAACTTCTTTGCTAGTGAATAAAATAATCACAAATTTAATAGCGTTCTAGTACATTGAAATCACGTTCAGAGCTCATACGCAAGACTTATATAACGCTAAAGTATAACATGCTACAGATAATATCTTCTACATACATAAATTAGAAATCTCTACTACTTTGAATTAGAAATCAGAACATTACCTTTCGCTCTCAGTCATCTTTTAATAAACGATAACATTAACGGCGTGAATAATTCGGATGTCCAATGTGTTGAATATACGAATATTATTCGTGCGCTGATATGTGTTTAAAATTGCGAGCGTACAAGACTGTTGACCAATCGCTATCAAGCGGCGTAGAAGCGCCGCTTGCCTTTCTCGATATTCCTCGAATAAGAAGCCTCCAAATCTAGATTAACGCATGCAAATGTTCAAATTGAGCTCGAAGGCAAGCGCGCTTGCCTTGGTTAATAAATAATTAATTTAATCCACTTAATTTAATACACTTGACTCATCTTACAAGTGTAGCAAAGTGAAACCGAAAACCACGACAGTAAATCGCGTATAAATAGCAAGCATTTCAACTGTAAAGACAATTTAGACAAAAGATTACATTGACATTGTTTAGAACAGAAAAATTTAAACTGATTTTGCTCAGAGATTGATCCAAAAAATTTTTGTTCGGTAAAATGCTTAGGCAAGCGGCGCTTGCCTACGCATGACCGCACGCCACTGATCACGTTTCGATCGGGATTGAAGATCATTCGGATTCATGTAAACACCCTATTTTCCGTTTATTTTTAAGTGTGTACTTATTATTTGCTCGTTTGTTTGAGATTGTGACATTTGTATAAATGTTTGATCGATTCAACGGTTTTGCTGTGTTGGTAAGACAAATTTTAGCATACATAAAGGCAATATGTAATATTCTGTATGGTGCATGCATAACAAATCGTAGATCTGTGCACTAGTCGTTTACTACCTTTTGCAAATTATGCATGCACCGGTATGTGAGGAAATATTATATTTTGTTCGTTGGTGATGTTGAGCCATTTGGTTATATCTTTGTTTTGTAGATTGTTTATCTTTAGTGTATGCGGTAGGTGGCCTAGCTAGTCGGGGGTATTTTTTGTAAACTTCGCCTTGTTGCTCGTCAGGTTGTTTTCGGTTTATGTGACGTATGTTTATGACCATCAGATATAACGTGAGATTATCATTATAGTTCACGTAAACTTGGACGTATGTTTTCGTTCTTTCATTGTCATTTGATTAATGGTCAATTCTGTTTGTTGGCTGCTATTTCCGAATGCTGTGTTTATGGTGTCATTCTTTGTGTGTTTGTTTCATTTTATTTTCGTGGTGAGAAATCGTTCGATGATTTCGTTCAAGGTATTGTGCTCGTCTCGTAATGTTCTGTATGGTAGCTGTAATGTTTTGAATTTATCTTTTTTCCTTTGGTATCTATCTATTGTGCTCTCTAATATCTGTCTGTCAACAACATTTCTCATTCCTATATATATACATGTCATTGTCACTTTTACCGGTGCCACGATTTAGCATTGGTAGGATACCTCTCAATGGTCGGTTAAATAGTAGTTGAGCTGGTGGGACATTGGTTGAACAATGAGGCGTAGTGCGATAGCTGAGTAAGAATCTTGAAAGTTCTTGTGTCCAATTGCGATGTTCCGCACGGGCTGTTTTGATCGCTAGCTAAAGGCTTCATGAATGCCTCGGCCTCTGAGTTTCCTTGCAGCCACTCCGGGATTGATGTCTCGTGCTTCACCCCAAGTTTATGTAGATATTTGGAGAATTCTTACTGTTGAACGGTGGACCGTTGTCAGATTTGAACTTTAATGGGACTCCATGCCGTGCAAAATAGCATCTATTTTAGGGATCAGTGCTTTGGCGGAGGTACTTGAGATTATTTCTGCTTCTGGGTATCGCGAATACTTATCGATCAGCACGATGATATATTGTCCAGTAGGGAGCGGACCATAGAAGTCATGGATGGTTTGCCAAGAGGGCCTCTGGCATTTCTGGACTTGCTAATGGTTCTGGTGGGCTGGTTGATCATTTTACTTGATGGTGAGCCAGGCTTCAATTTCATTCGCCCTGACGGCCTTGTCCATATTAGGGGGAACCCAGGCAGCTTTAGTTTTGGCTGTGTCCTTGGTGGCCTTCGTGGGCCCAGCTTCACAACCTTGTTTTTTAGGTGTGCCGGAATGTGTGTCCGCGTTCCTCGTAGGGGTATGCCATTCGT
>NW_025813493.1:0-40969 GCF_021976095.1 Xenia sp. Carnegie-2017 | reverse complement strand
CTTTCTGGAGGTGGGCAGGGGGCAAAAGTGTGCTTACAGGTTGAAAGTTTATTTTTAATCCAAGATAAAGACTACTTAACCGTTGTGGTATATTTCATTCTTTTTGGCTTAGCAATAAATGTCGTAACTATGTTAGTTTCCTTTAACATTTGGCTTTGGAAGCTATGGGCTTTGATGGGGCTAGCAATGAAATCCCTCAAGAAAGCTCAAGGGAAGATATTACCAAACGCAATTTATGTTCATTGTTTCAGTCACTGCAATGAACTTATTATACAGGATGCAGCTAAGCAATCTAATTTATTGTCTACATCACTGGATTTATGCCAATCCCTAATGCAATCGTAGGTGCCATCAAAACGTATTTTATTGTTCGAAGAAATACAGGCAGATTTTAGAAAGAACAGGAACAAACGATTACAAGTTCTACGACTCCAAAGTCTTTCTACAACAGATGGACAACAAGAGTAAAGGCTGCTGACGTCATCTTCTAGAAATCGGCTGAACTACATGCAACCCTTGAAAATTGCAGGAAGATCCTAGCATTTCGGCAGACACAAAAGCAAGATTAGAGGAATATTAAGGCGACAACTGTCTTCCTTAATCGTCATCTTTAATTTAAACGACAAAGAAGCTATTGAAGCTACTCGAGAAGCTTTCTAAAGAGCTCAAAGCGGTTGATATTTCAGCTGAGTACGCTCTATTTTTCAATAAGACATGTCCTGCAACGTCTTCATGAGATGAGAAGCGAAGAAGAGTTTGAGCGTTACACTTGTGACGCTAAAGTTCTTCGTGTTATGATGTCGTTTCACTGGAATTTAGTGAAATTTTGGCACTGGCACTAGACTAAGAAAAGTTCCAAGATGGATGAATAATGAAGAAATGTTAATAACAGAAAGCCCTCACGTCACAGATGCCTCAGTTTACAACAGTGCAGATATAACACCAATGCAAGCCTCATTACAAACCATTGATGCAATCATCTCAGGTCTAGGATCGCGATTTGAACAAGACGATCTTTCCAGATCAAATGTATCGAAAAACTGTTACTTAACTCTATGAAAGAAGGAGTATCTTTAGATGGATTAAGCAATTCTTTGATTGATAAAGATGCTCTAAGAAAGGCTTGATGATCTTCCCACCATTCTTGGGCTTTACAACATGGATCAGAAGAAAAAATAACAGAAGTCACGTATTTCAACAATAGCAGAGATACTGAATGCCATGCCGTCAGCAAAGAAAAGGTGCTCAGAGATCCACAAACTAATTATACTATACTACACAGTGCCACTCTCATCTGCCTCGTGCGAACGCACATTCAGCGTAATGCGTCGTCTCAAAACATGGCTGCGTCAAACACTGAAGGAAATCATCTGAATGATATTATGTTCTCCAATATTCAGAAGCAACACATGGATATGGTGGAAATAGACGTAATTGCCAAAGAGTTTTCACAGAGAAATGAAAGAAGAATTAAATATTTTGGAAAATACAATACATGACAAATTGTGAATTAGTGACGTTACATCGTTTGATAGTTATATCATCGTTAATATTAATCGACCAACACTGCAGACATGTGCTTCTGTACAGTGTATTGCATGTAGCACATCTCTTTGCTGTTTATCAATATAAGATCATTTTTAGTATATTTCACTAATGTGCCCTTCCACAAAGGCTTGCCCCTCCTGCCCTTTTGCCGTTCCGGCGTCCCTGGGTACTAAAGGTGGCTCAGAGAAACGTTACGCAGGAGACATTTGTCCCCTAAAACATAATTTACTCATCACTGCCCCTGCATAAACAGAAGAAATTTGTATTAGCACAAAAAATAATATAGTATACGACACTTCTAAAGTGCATAGAGAGAGATTTTTCTTAGCATTCTACTTGTTAGTTTAAACTTGTTTAGATTGGGGCAAGTAGACAGGGATGGCTTTATTCTTTAAAGTTATGCTTAATTTTCTCAATGAAGTACCATGTATTATACGAACAAATATCAAAACACATACTATACTCATCATTTATAAAGAAAGGCCAGCCTCCTGGGTTTTCTACAAATTTTCAACCACCTCGTTATGCAACACCTCTGATTCCTCTTTCTTTTCAATGATATCTTTGTGAATAGATATTCTACACAAAGAGCTAAGCCGACCTTGACCCATTCTATTTCTTAAATAGTTTTTACCCTTTTTAAGCAAGAAAACGACCTCTCTACTGAAGCACTTGCCACTGCCAACACACCATTCAATTTTAACAAATTTACCACTTGACCTAAACTCGACTGGAGATTAAATTTGAAGATGTATTTAAGAACCTCATTACTGCACTCTTTGTGAAAGTCCTTGTCGTTGTAAATGAAGGAAAGTTGACTCTCCAAAGTTTGGATGTCAAAAGAGGACTATACTTATCTTTGAGAAGATTGATCTTCTCCTGTGGAACTATGCCCTTCCATGTAGTAAATAGTTTAGGATTTACAAGGTCTAAAAAACAGAACTGATTAATATCTTGAAATCGTTCACTTAACATGCCTTTAATGGAATCAATAATCTCAAAATAAAGCTGTTTGTAATTGTATCTACTATCTGCTCTGGTTGCTGGTGGGCCTACTTTTTCTAGTGCAGTTTGGTAAAACTCGGTGAAAGCTTGATCTGTGCGAAGTGACACAATAAACTGCTTGAAATTGTCAATCTTGCTTATGCCATAGTTAAAATGGGTTTCCCTATTTTGAAGAATGGAATACAAAATTGTGGACTGTTCTAAAATCCTGTAAAAAACACACACTAGAAAACAAAAGAAAGCTATCAAGATAATGCAGTAAGCCACTTATTTTACTTAATGACTCATCATCCCACCCAGCTGGTTGTTCAAGTACCCCTCAAAAATATCTAAAAGTTTTTCATAGTTTTTGTGCAATACATTGATTAATCTAGAGCGATAATACCATCTTGTTTCACCAGGGCAGGAAACTCAAGGTTGTTAGATGTGAGAAAAGCTTTTCTTTTGGGGCATTGCTTGTAAATGTGCTGAATGTAGCTATATTAATAAAAAGATTTTAACAGGAGAAATTGATGAGGCTGACTGGCATAGGACCAGGTTCAATCTATGAGCTGCACAATGAACAAAATGAGCAAAAGGATACTCTTGTCGAACCAATGCTTGAACACCATTGATATGGCCAGACATGACAGAAGCACCATCATATGTTTGTAAAACCAGTTTTCTTTTATATTAGAATACTCACCAAGTTTATCTTTGACAACTTGTGATATTGCTGTGGCATTTCTGTTCATACTTACATCCACAAATCCTAATTGCCTCTCCATAATTTCACTTGCTTTGTCAAACCGAGCAATAACACTTAGCTGCTCTTTGGTGGAGACATCAGATGCTTCATCAACCTGAATACTCATAAATGTGCAATCATTTATTTCCTTTCTGATTTCATCTTCAATAATTGAATCAAGACAGCTGATAAGACCATTTTGAATTTCTGGGGAGACTCCAGTAAATCTTCTGTCACCAACTATATCAGATTCTGCTAGTCTACTGTGCAGTCGACGCTCAAATACAGAATCAAACTTAGCAAAACATTCGAGCAACTCTCTATAATTACCTTTGTTCAAGCTACCTTCGGACTCATTGTGACCTCTAAATGGCAACTCTTGCTTTGACAAATACAGCACGGCCTCAGTAACAGTTTTTAAAATTTCTCGATTTTGTCTTACCTCCTCATTGTGACGCTGAATCCCATTTCTTCTAGCGAGGGACATAAGACAATCAATTCGTTCACTAGCTCCATACGTTTTCCATGTCTTAAATGCAGTCAAATGCGATTTAGATTTTTCATGCTTCTTAGCATCAGACTTAATACTCCGCATATCGTTGTAGCCATTCTTAGTCCACGATGGCGATGTTTTTGGGGAAAACATTAGACATGGCCAACAAAACACTTTCTGCAAGGTTGTACTGCCACACAGCCAGTCCTTCGCCTCATACCAATCTCTCTGAAATGCTCTTCCCTTATTTTGGATAATTAAATCAGGAGTAGGCCGTTCATGAACGATAACATTCTGTTCGACCGACGATCGAGCAGAGAACGGTTTAGTATGGCAAGCCATTTCGGAAAAAAGGTGGTCGAGAAAAAAACCTCCGTTGAGAAAGCAAACCGATGTTGAGAAACACGTGTTTATCATTGAGAATTTGCAGATGGTAGTTCAGAAAAGCAAATATCCCGGTCGAGAAAAAAATCCCGGTCGAGAAAAAAATCCCGGTCGAGAAAAAAATGCCGGTCGAGAAAAAAATGCCGGTCGAGAAAAAAATCTCGGTCGAGAAAAAAAATCTCTGTCGAGAAAAAAATCTCGGTCGAGAAAAAAATCCCGGTCGAAAAAAAAAATATCGGTCGAGAAATAAAATGCCAGTCGTAACAACATAATTTATAGTTATACCATGGTTCATAGCACTGTTCTTTGCAACTTCAAGCAGCGCTCTGATATGCTACGAATGGCAATGGCGTAATGGCGGATGTTCAAGATATTATAGCGTTTTTTACTTCCCTACAGTCTTGTTTAGTTATTGCGTCGCGTGATAGTGAAGATGCCAACGCGAAAGAATATGTATGTAGAAAGTTAGAGGGACATTTTCACGTTGTTTTTGCTCTTCAATCAGTTATTGAATCCAAATTTGGCCACGAAGAGTTAAAGAGTTTATTTGAGAATTTAGTCAGAGAGTTACACATCCTTGTTAGTGAAGTGCAGTCGCAATGTCGTGAACAACTTCCATATAATAGGTTAACTTTGAGTCGACAGTTCACTGGTGGAAGGCCTAAATATGTTGTTTCTAAAGAGCAAATAGAAACATTACGAGAAACGGGTATGAATTGGAAATCAATCGCAGAAACGCTGGGTATAAACGAAAGGACACTGTACAACTACCGCCAAGAGCTAAACATATCGCAAACATTTTCTGAAATCACTGACGCCGAATTGAAATCAGTTATAGAAAGTATACTACAGCAAACTCCATATGCTGGCGAAACTTATATTCGAGGAGGCTTAGTTGCTCGTCAAATTTTTGTACAAAGGAACAGAGTGAGAGAATGCCTTCGTTTACTTGATCCTGTGGGAAGGGCTGTAAGAAAGCGTGTTACTATCCAAAGAAGAATGTACAATGTGCTTCAAATGAGTTATGGCACGTTGATACCAACCACAAACTTATACAGTGGAGGTTTGTACTTCACGGTTGTATAGATGGCTACAGTCGAGCTATCATTTATTTAAAATGTTCTACTAACAACTTAGCAACTACTGCTGTACAGTTCTTTATCGAAGGTAATGAAAAATTTGGTGTTCCTTCACGTGTTTGAGCAGACCGCGGAGTGGAAAACGTTGAGATTGCAAAGTTCATGATTACAACTCGAGGCACTGGAAGAGGAAGCTTTATTGCAGGTACCAGTGTTCACAACCAACGTATTGAACGGTTGTGGCGAGAAGTGAATAGAGTACTGGGAGCTTTATACAAGGACTTGTTTATTACAATGGAAAATAGTGGTTTACTGGATGTAGATAATGAAGCACATTTGTTGGCTCTTGAGATAGTGTTCTTGCCTAGAATAAATGCATCACCGAGAATTTGAAAGTCAGTGGAACTACCATGGACTTAGAACAATGGGTCATAAGTCACCAATGACACTGTGGTACTCTGGCAATATTCCCAACCAAGTGGATGAGCTTGTTACAGACTTTACATTTTATGGAGTGGACTTCGATGGAGATATTCCTGACATTGAAACAGATAACAACATTGTTGTCCCAGAGGGCAGAATTATTTTGTCACCTGAACAGTGGTCCATTGTCCACAATACTGTTCCAAATCCAGTGGCAAATGATGGTAATTATGGCATCAATTTCTATTGTGCAGCATTACAAACACTTACTGAAATTTTGTGATGGTGATAGAAAAAAGTTGATCAGAAACTTAGAAAACACAACATAAGAAAAAGAACAAGAAAAAACCAGCCTGTTTGATAAAGTTCATTTATATATAAGATACAACAATATTTTAAAATGTCTTCCTCTGTAACAATCCTGAATAAAATTCTGGTCTTTATAAAATAAATTTTAACATAACAAAATAGAACAAGTTTTAAGTTTATGGAGCAATAACATTTAATGTAATGCGCTTAATATTTTTAAACAATGTCAAAAGCCCAAGCATTTTTATTACTCAGCAAGTTTGAGAAGTCCTCTGAAAGTTCATTATAGCTTTGATATGTGCTGGGAATTTCAAGAGTAGGAGTGCATGTATGTGCAACAGGACGTCTGCCTAAACCTTCCAATTTATTGAAAGAAATGCTTATTTTGTCACAAACCAGTACATTACTTCCTGTTGTAAACTGCAAAAAAGTACCAATATTTCCTTCAATGGACCTTATAAATCTTTTCAGGTGATCTAAGCATGCCCTTTCTGCATCTGTATTAGGATGGGCATCAAGAAGCTTCACAACTTTCTTTGCATTAGGTTTTTTCTCATTATATAGCGAGACCAAATTTTCAAGTGACTGAAATGGCATGTATCTTTTTAGCAAGGATAAGATTGGGGTCCAGCAGTTTGCAATATAACAGGGCTTTTGGATGATCTCTTATGAGCTAACTGCGAAATAATATTTTCAATATTGTTTTCACTGGGAGTGGTAAAACATTGATAGCTACTTAAGAATTCCATAACATCATCATCAAGGGGGCTCATATTCCCACTAACTACTTCATTAACTATTTCTTGCTCACTGACTGACAAAAATGCCTTAAAAGATTCCAAAAGAAATGCTTTAGTAATGCAAGATTCACCAAACAAGCAAACAGATATAAAAGCAGGTGAGAGCTGGATAGGAGATACCTTTCTTGAGAAAACCATACACAAACACTCTTGCAATAGCTTTCCATTGCTCACTCTGATAATCATGCCGGATAGCTGGGATTTTTTCATTGGCACCGACTGTAGCAGATACAAAGAATTCCTGCCAAAACCCTGTAAGTATATCTCTAAATACTCCACGCCCTTCACCTTTCTCCATTTGCCCTCTCTCATGAATAACTTTAACTATAACTATTGAATTTAAAATTTCTTCATCACAAAATGCATCAATCATGTTATGCTTAAGATTTGATCGGTGTATCACAATGTTACTAGTTGGTAGATTTTCACTTTCCAAAAGGGTTGACAGATTTTCATTTTCCAGAAGCACTTCTGATGAAGTTTCAACAGCTTTAAAAGAAAAAGAATACCATTAAAAAAGAGTACTCCTGCTCTATGTTTTTCTCTGGCTTAAGCAATAATGCACCATTAAGGGCGGAATGCTTAATTTGAAAAAACATGTAGTAAAGGTCTATCTAAGGTCTAAAGACTGATTTACAAATAACAAAATGAATTCAAAAATAATTCATTAAACATGTGTGACAGCAAAATCTTCAGTAGTAGAACTTTATGATGTAAATATCACAAATAACAAAAGGCAAACAATCCAGCTTAAACCTTTGATTTCATTTTGATGCAAAATAATGTTTTAACAAACATACCAGAAATATTGGACATATCAACAGAATTTGGATCTTCTGGTTGAACTTCATTCTGAACATTTCCATTGTTGTGAGAACAGTCTGAAATAGTACCAACAGATGGCAAAGAGGTTTCATGGAGAGCAGGTGGATTATTAGTCACTTCCATTTCACTGTGTTCCTCAACTCCAGGATGTTGATATGAAGACATGCAAGGAGGTTCATTAGTAAACGCAGATCTTAGAAACTCATCATCACTTGAGTCATCCTATTACATATGAAAATAAAAAATTATCATGATTCTTCCTTTCCAACGAAAAAAATGTTGAAAAAAAGGACAAACAATAAAAAATGATGTTTAATGACTAATTCGTGAATTTATTTCTAGCAGAATGTATTTGAAAAAATGAAAAGGCAGACAAAACAAGCATACCTGCACAATACACAGGTCCTCTTGATCATTCAAATGTTCAGGTTTGTTGATTCTGTTGCTTAATGGTTCCAATATTTGTACTGATGGCCTGACATAAATTGGTTTATCTTTGAACACTTTGTGCACCATGAAGCCATTTAAGGTTTGGTTCGGTGCAAGACAGGGTGGATGCAATGTATTGTGGACCGACATTACGATTTCAATATCTATATTGTGATCTTTTAGTTTGTCACTACCGTGAAATTGGCACCACATTGGGCACAACATTCAACACAACATTCATCACAACATTCAACACCACATTCAACTAAAATTTATCATTCAAAATGATAAATCAAAAAATCGTCTTTAAAACACGTTTTCCATCAAATACAACAGTAAAAAATAATTCTTAACTGTTTAATACTATTTTACAGTCCTTAAACATCACAAAAAATGTATAAAAGTCAAGAAATTGAAGAAAACACTAAGATTTATATTACAGTGTACTTTCCATTTCTCTTAAATAGCCTATAATTTAAAAACTACACGGTAGAATTTTTTTAAACTTGGCCAGAATATAGATAATTATATTGTCTAAAATATATCCAAAATCTGGAGGTGGCACAAAAAAATAAATGATAGAAAATCATCGACAAAGTCGGATGACACGAATGCGCGTAATATAATCTTATATATTTAAGTTAAGAATTCCGGTTCTTTAACAAACAAAGCCTTATAAATAAAAACTACACGGTAGAAATTTTTAAACTTGGCCATATTGTAGATATTCTTATTGTCTATAATATATCCAAAATCTGGAGGTGGCACAAAAAATAAAAGAAATAATATTCCTTGAGAATGTACTCTGGTATAAACCGTGAAGTTGGCACCACATTCGACAAACAGCTCTATAGCTAAAAACTACACGGTAGAATTTTTAAACTTGGCCGTAATGTAGATATTCTTATTGTCTATAACATATCCAAAATCTGGAGGTGGCACAAAAAATAAATGATAGAAAATCATCGACAAAGTCGGATGACACGAATGCGCGTAATATAATCTTATATAATTAACTTCCTATATCCATGTAATTTTCAAACAAAGGCCTATAAATAAAAACTACACGGTAGAATTTTTTAAACTTGGCCAGAATATAGATAATTATATTGTCTAAAATATATCCAAAATCTGGAGGTGGCACAAAAATAAATGATAGAAAATCATCGACAAAGTCGGATGACACGAATGCGCGTAATATAATCTTATATAATTAACTTCCTATATCCATGTAATTTTTCAAACAAAGGCCTATAAATAAAAACTACACGGTAGAATTTTTTAAACTTGGCCAGAATATAGATAATTATATTGTCTAAAATATATCCAAAATCTGGAGGTGGCACAAAAATAAATGATAGAAAATCATCGACAAAGTCGGATGACACGAATGCGCGTAATATAATCTTATATATTTAAGTTAAGAATTCCGGTTCTTTAACAAACAAAGCCTTATAAATAAAAAACTACACGGTAGAAATTTTTTAAACTTGGCCATATTGTAGATATTCTTATTGTCTATAATATATCCAAAATCTGGAGGTGGCACAAAAAAATAAAAGAAATAATATTCCTTGAGAATGTACTCTGGTATAAACCGTGAAGTTGGCACCACATTCGACAAACAGCTCTATAGCTAAAAAACTACACGGTAGAAATTTTTTAAACTTGGCCAGAATATAGATAATTATATTGTCTAAAATATATCCAAAATCTGGAGGTGGCACAAAAAAATAAGTTGTAGAAAATCATCGACAAAGTCGGATGACACGAATGCATGTAATATGATCTTATATAATTACGTTTAGAATTCCGGTTCTTAAACAAACAAAGCCTTATAAACAAAAAACTACACGGTAGAATTTTTTTAAACTTGGCCGTAATGTAGATATTCTTATTGTCTATAACATATCCAAAATCTGGAGGTGGCACAAAAAAATAAATGATAGAAAATCATCGACAAAGTCGGATGACACGAATGCGCGTAATATAATCTTATATATTTAAGTTAAGAATTCCGGTTCTTTAACAAAGAAAGCCTTATAAATAAAACTACACGGTAGAATTTTTTTAAATTTGGCTGTATTATAGATATTTGTATTGCCTATAACATATCCAAAATCTGGAGGTGGCACAAAAAAATAAAAGAAATAATATTCGTTGAGAATGTACTCTGGTATTAACTGTGAAGTTGGCACCACATTCGACAAACAGCTCTATAGCTAAAAAACTACACGGTAGAATTTTTTTAAACTTGGCCAGAATATAGATAATTATATTGTCTATAACATATCGAAAATCTGTCTATAGCATTATCGAAAATCATCGTTGATGTATGGTTACAGATGTCCGTAATATGTAAGTAAGTAGCGGTTCCGGTTTTATTGGAAACAAAGGCGTCTAACTTGTAAATCAAACGACATGCGTATTTGGATGACAACAGTATTTAAAGTTTTTATTTATTTTTAAGTCATATACATTAATATATGTTAATAACTTTTTTTTGCCCCCCTCTTCTTCCCCGTTGCTTCCTTCTGTTGTTTTGTGGGCATCTCCATTTTTTGTGGCCAAGCTGCCCACAAATAAAGCATCTCACATCTGTAAAAAGTGTTCGCACTCATTTTACTTGTATAGTTCTAGCGTTACTTTCTATAAAAGATGAATTACCTTTTAAAAATGGAGGCTGAGTCGACGCCTGGTGCATGGGTCGATCCGTTTTCTCCTGATGCTCAATAGATGGAGCTAAAATTAAAATGGAAGAGAATTCTTTATCAGCTAAGAAAAATGAGGTTTTTCCAACATTTATTTTCAATATAAAACTGCACCTTGGGTACGTGGAGCTTGTTGTTCGCTGGGCGGAACCTCACCATTTTTCCGCAAATATTCTTCAAACACTGTAAAATTATAATATATAACTATTTTATAAAGCTCATTAGATGACTTGAAAGGATATTTTTATTTACAGCGAAATCTTTGGAGCATTTCTTCGTCCAATGTTATCGTTTTTCCCCCCACTGTTTGGGGTAGCTACTCCTTGCATTGCCTCCTCGATTTTTTCAGCATCTATAATAAAAAATAAGTCTTGTTGTTAGAAGAAAATATAAAAATATTGATGAACTTTTCTTTCTTCTATTCAAAAATATTACCCATTGGCGAAGACATATTTTTTTTTTGAACTTTAACTCAACTGTTCAGATTTCAACGTCTGGCTGGTCTGTAAGCTGTGAACAGTGATAGGATGTTATGTTCTAGGATGCTTTGTTGTTAGGATTTGAGACGAGATGACAACAACATAGCCAATGACGGCACTGCTATTTTTGGATGATTTGCATATCTCAATAGAACAATAACAGCTCCATATTCTCATTAATTGAAGTATATTCAAAAGCATTTCATCGGTTATAGTTAACTTTTGAAAATTACATTGCTGATAAACATACTTTTTTGAACAGGTAAGCAGTGGGCCTTTTTTGATTTTTTGGCACCGAATTAACCAAACCGTTATGATTTACTCACTTTATTTCAATTTGCATTTCCTGATGTAGCATTCACACACTACAGAATTTTTAACTGCATTGCGTTTATAAAATGTCGGTATGTACCAATTCTCTCTTTCTGCGTAATTTGCGTTTATTTGAATGAATTGTTAAGGACACTTTCTTATCTATTTATAGACACGATTTCAAAAAGCAAAAGTCGCAGGATGTTTTGCTCTAAAGGAGAACATTAAAGAAATTGCATCCATAATGGTATCGTTGAATTGTGCCAACATACATGAATGTAAGTGGAGGAAAATTGATGGTTTTTGGGCTAAAGTGTTGGAGGAGCTTGGACATCCAAACCTAGTAAATTCACGCAAATACTTTATATGATGTGGCAACGAAATTGGGGAGGGTTTCAGAATGCATACGAGAGCGAACAGCAAAGGCAAACAAACATCGCTAAAATGGAGGTAAATTATTGTGAATAAGACATTAATACATTGTTTGTGTAATTAACCCTTATTTTACAATGACGATGCAATCTCGATTGCGCATGCAAACAGTGAACTCAATATTTAAACAACTGGCATGATGTCTGAAAGAAAAAATTGAAGCCAAAAAATCTTCGTGTTTCTCGCGCGTTCATAAATAATTTGTATTTTTTCGGACTTTAATTTGACCTCAGTTGATTTCATTTTACTAGTCTGTTTTATCTTCATCAAGGAAACATTTTCAACTTAATTTATTTCATGCATGAGTGATTGTTTGAATGACATAGCTAACACTTCATTTGAATAAAAAAACGTTTTGCGATAATGAAACGAGAAAACGTCTAAAATCTTGACTTCCTAATAAAGCCGTGAATGAGGCTAACAAATATGTTTAACCGCATTATTTAATTGACAAAATTTATTGACAAAAGCCTTCTTACAGCTAATGCGCGGTCCTTTGCTAATATGTAGACACCCCCATTCAGTGAAACATTACAGAATCGAGACAAGAAAAAAGTCCTATGCAGCAATAAAGTGAGCAGATTTTTTCTTCTATTATTGTCAAAGCTAATTTACAAGCAAGGCATGAAAATAAAGAACGCAGGTCAATTGTAAAACTCCTGTCATAATCTTTATATATTTGTAGGTTGTTGGCTCTAGCATTCCGGGAAGTCGTATGCAATCACATGAGAAACGGGAAAAGGAGATGCAGACAAAAGCTCCTATATCAGGTGATAAGAACGTATTTATTGACATAAATGACTTTACACCATTGACATGTTTAGGGGAGAATGATAAGTCTGCAAGAATACAAGTTAAGAAAGACGAAAATATGCAAGTAGAAGTGAAGACGTTGGAAACTGTTCTCCAAGATAAAAAGTCAGCATGTGCAACACCCTCTAGTCATATTCGTGTTTCTACTAGGCAGCGTCGTGCCCCCAAAGTGTACACTCCGAACTGCAACGAACAAGCTGTTTATTGCTTTTGCCAACGAGAAGACATTGGCTGGTATTTAGTGTGTAATTTTGAGAAGGCAGGATGCATGAAGTACTATCATCCTAGATGCGTTGGTTTGGAGCACTTGAAAAATAAAGAAGATGGAGAATGTTTTAGTAACTGTGTAGATGGTGTTTCATTCATGTGTCCTGTATGCATAAAGAAAACGGAAGAGGAAACAAGTGGCTGGATGAAAGACAAGAGTGTAACACATGAGCAAAATAGTTCGAAACAAACAAACCGAGCCAATACACATTTGTTCACTGAAGAAAATGAATGTGCGGTCATACAAGAAGTTAGCAGACTAACAGCCCAAATGTGCCAACAAATGACGAAGTATTTACTGCGGAGAATCAAGATACTGAGATTGAAGGTGCTTGGAAAGAAGAAAATATAGTTTGCTCTTATTCATCAGATGACGTGAATTACGATGACATGCCAGATGACGTTAATTACGAGGACATGGCAGACGATGTGAAGCATGATGGTATGCCAGATGACGCATCAATAACGCTCAGAGAAATAAGAGACGACGATCTAATACAGAATTATAACATCAACAGCTTAAAAAGGAGTGATTTGAC
Source organism: Xenia sp. Carnegie-2017 (assembly GCF_021976095.1). Taxonomy (NCBI): domain Eukaryota; kingdom Metazoa; phylum Cnidaria; class Anthozoa; order Malacalcyonacea; family Xeniidae; genus Xenia; species Xenia sp. Carnegie-2017. The sequence continues at coordinate 27,394 of NW_025813493.1, read as the reverse complement.
GTATGTTTCCAAAGACAAAAAAGCCATTGGGAATGAGAACGGGAGTGACAAAAAACCATTTGATGCAAAAGAAGCTGTTCATGTAAGACCACCAACTGTCAACATTTTGCCAATTCCTCATGACACCTTAGGTCGCATGATGGATTGTCCAAAACTAACATTTGATTCATTCTTCACTGCGGAATGTCCATCAGAAGCATCGTTTACACTAAGTCAGGATGAATGGTCGCAGATGGTACCCACGTATGTATCACCAAATCGCCTTCAAAAAAATTGGACTAAGATAATTGCCGGACACCTGCAACTATCTAATCCATTTTGCAGTTTCATCTTCGACAGGCATTATGTTCAGAAACAAAACTCACGTAAGCGACGTTACAAAATCTATTTCAAAGCTAATGGTCGATGTATATTTGAAGACTGTTCGTGCCGCTTTACTCTCGCAATGAGCAAAGATGATTTTCATCAAAAAATTGTTCATGTGAAATACACTGGTAGCATCAAACATACAAATGGTGAAAGAAAATCTCGTCCCATTAAAGGAGAAGAACGCGCTCAACTCAGGGAAGAATTCTGCAGTGGCCTTCAAGCCATCCGTTATGTATCAGAAGAGAAAACTGGATGTTTTCCCTGATGCAATGGCATCTGGAAATAGAACAGGCTGTGGCAATAAACTTGAAACAATGAGAAAAATTTCAAGTGAAGGAAAACAGTTGTTGCAACAAGATAAAGACCTTTCATGCTCTCTGGAAAAAATAAGAAGAACGCTTGTTGAAAAGGAAACTGCACGCGAATTTCCACCATCAAAAGCCCACGATGGTTTCGTACATACTATTGCAATGTATCCTCTCATCGTTCACATGTGGATAGAGAATCAAGTGCGTTTGTGGCACGATAGGTGCAAGGATGATATTTCTTATCTTGACGCAACAGGAACATTGGTTGCTGATCACAACGGGAAGCGCGTCCTTTATTATGCATTAGTAATACGCCATCCAGTAGAAAATGAACCATCGTTTCCAGTAGCAGAAATGATTACTTCGGATCATACAACGGGAAATATTCGCTCATTTTTAGAAAGATTTCGGCGAGATGAATCAAAGTTATAGAGGGCATCTATCATCTCCAAGGCAGGTAAACACAGACTATTCAAGGGCTTTGTTAATGGCAGTTTTGCAGGAATTCAATAACGAATCAATGGCTGCATTCTTCAAGAGAGCTTTCAGGATAGTCAATGGAAGAAGTCTTGACAATGATTTATCTCTTACAATACCTCATGTTGGATGTAGTCACTTCATGCACATTGTTCACAGGTATCTCAAAAAATTGGATTCTGCCGAAAAATTTGTACGGCCTGGAGACGAACTTAAGGAGAAAGAAGAAAATTGGTATCGTTTCAACATGTACGCCATGTCCTTGCTTGTGAATGCCAGGACTCTACACGAATTTCAAACGACTTTAGAAGACATTATTACATGCTTATGCAGCAAGAAGCAAACAACGGTGTTAAGGAACGCATATGCAAGAGTTAATGCACGCATCCAAAACATGGACAAATTATGTTCTGTAAACATTTCCGAATTTCAGAAGGAAAGCAATTACACCAGTTTGGATTACAGCGACTGTGAGAACAGTGTAGTGATCCCATCTTCCAACCCTTTGTCGATTTCTTTTCTACCATCGTTGGGAAAGTTAAAAGATGTGTTGAGAAGGATTCAGAAAATTCCTGCGAATCACCAGGAAATGAGAATCGTTCCTACTGTCCCAAATTTCTCTGCTTCATTACAAAGTATTTGAGTGAGATGGCATTGTGGTCTGGTGTTTTATTAGGAGATATGACACGCTACGGGGAGAACGGAGGAATTCAAGAAAGTAGCTCTTGTAGGTTTTTGTCGTTCACATCGGCAAACGCTAAGACTGAAGGCTATAGAAGGAGCTATGCGAAATCTCAAACAGGAAGACTTCCCTGGAAAAAGACGGTTAAGAGCTGACGTATTTGTACTGCAAAATTATGAGCGCATACGACGTCGTGAGCGAAATTATGGTGATGGATTGCATGTTTACTTGAAAAACAGAAAAGAGAAGGTATGAAAAGAGGACAAAGAATATCGCTGAGAGCAACAATGAATCTGATAGTGATTTGCCAGAAATGACATATCACACAAGCCAAGAGAGATGGGGTAAGAAAGATCCGGAAACTCAAAGCAGAATCCAAAGCTTGGAAGGTATCAACAATCACCATCAATTCCACTGAGTGTAACTCCAGATTTAAAGAAAATAAAAGCAAAAGCAAAACGCTGCTTGATAAAACAGACAGAGATGCAACATTGATGCGAAGTTCACCAGGTAAAAGAAAGTTTATGAGTGATATGACGTACAAACAGAACGAAGCAGATAGTACCTATTCCAAAGTGGCAGTTACGAAGATGAAAATTGACGATTTAGCAGAAAATAAACATGAAGATGGTCAGGTGATAAAGAAGGACAAAACGCGTAACAAAGCACACCTTGATCCATGTCGAAGAAAAAGGAAGCTAAAAATAAAGCGCAAGAAACGTTTGTCAAAAGCGAAAGAGAGCAGGAGATCAAAAATGGACCGAATGGATGTGGAAAGGAATGGACGGTGCAGCACAAAAACAGGAAAGAGGAAAAAATAATGCCAAAAGAACAACAATGTCGCAAGGAGGTAGTAATTCACAACTTAACAAAAGCAAATGACCTGAAACTGCTAGAACAAAGTAAGAATTTCTGTGGTTTAATCAACAAAAGAAATTCTTGTTGGGTTAATGCTTTTGCAATGTTTGTATGTCTTGCCCATCAGACGTATTTTCTTAAGTAAAACAGAAGAAAACGTTAAAGAACAAATTGATTGTGCTCTTTCAAACGCATTGAGGAAAAGCATGAAAGAGATGCATTATAGCACGGGATCAAGTTTTTATCCATCTGTCTTCCACAACGCGTTTACAGAAGAACACAATTTTCCATTGGGCAAGCAATGTGACGTACAGGAAGCGTTCACAAGGCTGTGTTCCAACACAAAGGAAACGGCCATCGGCGATGCATTCAACATTGGCACTCAAACCAGGAAAACATGCATGTCCTGTGGTAATTTCGAAGATAGCATGCCCGAAACACAAACTTCATTAATTGTATCTCCACGCAACGGCATAGATGATTTAGAAAATGCTATTAGAAATTGCTTGGAGGACACAGTAAATGCCTGTTGCAGCTCGTGTAAGTCAGAAACAAATCATTTCCAACACCGAAAGTTCATATTTCTTCCCGAAACACTGGTTATATGTTTTGCAAGATTCAAATTTGGTAATGGACGTATTTGCAAAAATCAGGCGATCGTAAATTTACCAAATCAATTAAGAATAGGACCAGAGTCCTTCCACTACAACCTTCGTGCTTGTGCTCTTCATCATGGTTCGCGAGTGCAAAGTGGTCATTATACTGCTCTCATTTTTAATGACAATAAAGTTTTGCATATTGATGATACCAGATGTAGTGACGTGACTTGCGAGTGGCAATTGCTAGCGCAACAAACAGTATATTTAACTTTTTTCACAAAAGTTGGAAACGGCTTTGCTCATATTTCGCAGATAAGTTCTGGTTGTGGATTAGATGAGTTTGAAAAAGGTGATGAAACAGGGAATTGTAATGAGACGTTCGAGGAAAAGGCTAATGTTCAGCGAGAAAATGAGTCACCTAATTATAAATATGATGTACCAGGAAAACAAAGTAATGAAGTACGCTGGAAGGAAATTCAACAACTTTACGACGTTCTCAATAAGAATAAAACAATTTGTTTAAACGCAACTCATGGGTACGAACTGAAAGGGAAGACTTCAAGACTCTAGAGCAACCACTATTAAACCAGACTTATTCAGTAAAACATACTGGGTGGTTGAATGATAAGATAATAAATGCTTACACTCATTTGATTGTCAATGCTGCGCGTGAGAATGGAAACCGTGTACTCGCATTCGACACACTTTTCTATTCCAGGCTTCGTCATTGCGTGGTACAACGCGCTGACGAAAAGAAGTTAGTAAGAATGATGTTTGAAAAGAAAAGTGATTACAAACTCGAAACCTACGACTACGTCATTATTCCAATAAACGAAAACGAATGTGGTCATTGGACTGTGATGATCATTGATATTTGGAAGACCTCTATCCATTACTACGACCCATTGAAACAGGGGATGCAAAACGAGACAGCAGTAAAACTGATCAAGTTCTTCTTTGCTGCTGCACTCAAATGGCGAAGGAAATGCGAGGTAATCATAAATAATCGTATTCTAGTTGAGAATTTTGAGGTAATATGGGAGAAATCATTCAATTACCAGCAAGATTCTTTCAGTTGTGGGGGTGTATGTTTTAATGTATTGCAGTTATCTGTTAGGGCTTGCGTTTTTCAACCCATCTAGAAAAGATATAACTGTCATCCGAAACAAAATTGCTGGAGAGTTACTGATTGGTAGGAAAGACAACACACTGAATGAAATTTGCAGACAAATTAGGAGCAAAGAGCGGTGTATCACTGCCGAAGTCTACCGACAATATGTTGAAGGTGAAGTTTTATTGTACTGCAGTACTTTAGCAAAAGGAAAAAAAAATTCATTTGGCGACATCAATCTGAAGTGGTAGGTCGTCAGCAAATACATAAGTTTAAGTTAACACCAAATACTAAGGGTACATACACATGCTTCGTCTCAACTAGAGATGACATTGAAAACAGCAATTACCTTACATGCTCTTGCAATGTGGAGTGCATAGAAAGAGCTATTAATTACAATGAAAAGGAAGTAATACGTGAATTGAAAAACGATATTGAAAAACGTTTTGTAGCAAAGAAAAAGTGATGTGTGGAATCAGTCACTGTAAGAATTACAATGCGCGACTAGCAGCTTACGAGGAATGCGCAACGTGAGCGACTTGTTTTGAAATAACGAGAACTTTCCCACTAAATTTGGAAAGTTCTCGCAATTTCATTTGGCGCTGTTGCTGCTTTATTCATGTTTGATGTTTTTCAAACTGACAGAACGCGCTGTCGCAGCATAGTTAGGAATTTTTAAACAGGGCCGAAAATGAAACGTCCATTTGGGGTGAATATTCGTATATTCAGGTCTGTCCGACTGATTTTGTTTGTTAGCGATCTTTAGCGTTCTAGTTTCGGCCCTGTTCTCAAATCTTAACCCATTTTTCAAAAACAATGAGAGAAATACGGCATGCAGATTTTCAATAAAGACTTAATATGCAATGCACGTATTTCTCTCTCAACATATCTATCACGAAGCGATTTTTTTTATCCACGCATGTACGATTTAAGGCACAAAATGCCTCAAACAAAAAAATGACATTCATGTAAATAACATATAGATATATTCAATATAGGCCATCGCCAGCCATATTTTATTGCATGCGAAATAAATAAAAAAATTCAACACAGCTTTCCTTTCAGCGTTGTGAAAATGAACATGTTATTGCCATTCACTTAAAATCAATGAAAAGCACAAAAAAATTGTAATTATAAATTCTAAAAGAATGGAAACAACGTTTTACTTGGCACTTCGCCTAGAAACTGGAATAGAGCAATCGCGTTTCCGCTGATTACATATGTATTGTGTGTATTCTGACCATTGAAATGCAAGCATCGATTGGAGAAGCAAAAATAAGCAAAGTACGTATTCGTAACGAATGTTTAAAACACGCTCAGTTATTTAACAAACGTCTTATGGTAAAATCTTTTCAGATTTCGACGTTCGTTGATGTCATGATCAGCACAAAATAGCCGCTTCCACTTGTGCCTCAAACTACTGGTATGTACCTGTAAAAGCAGATTAATTAAGCCAAGTACGTAATTGCTGAAATCTGCCGAAAACCAAATTCAAGTCTCTAACAATTATTGCAATAACGTATTTTCATTTACTTTCAGTATACATAAATAACATTTTCAGAAAAAAATCTCTCCATGGATATTCCAATTGTAACCGTTGTTAACACAATTAAATTCTTCAACATCAACAAAAACATACTGTGGAAGACAAAAATGAGGACTTGTGCTGATAAATTGTAAGTGCTGATTTTTAATTGTAAAAAAATATATACTAAAGCATTATAAACCTGTGAGAATACATTGAGAATACTAAATCATCTATGAATAACTGCATTTCTATTTAGCTACAAGTGACGTGTTAAGAAAGCGGAAACGGGCATAAAGTAACTTCATATAAGTTCAGAATGCAAGAGGAACATTTCCAGAAAAATTGAAATTGTTAATCGATATTCTGATCGTGTCAACAACGTAAAAAATTGCGATAGAAAGGAAAATACTGTGGTAAATAATAGCCGATTTCTAATTATAAGATAATAAAGTAAAGTAATTATCTAGTAAGTCTGTAAAAATACAATATAAATAATGCACATGTCTAATTATACCGTGACGTAAAGGTCCTGCATTAAAGTAATACTTGGTCACGACTACTCCAAAAACAAGTCATTTACTTCATTCACTAAATTTTGAAAAATTAAAGCGATGAGCAACTAGAACAAATTTTCAAAAAAAATAACCAGCACTGTTACGTCACTGCATAATTAATTTGGTACTAACAACCAAACAGAGTTTACTATTTTTAAACAATTTAGTAAAAAGTGAATTGTACTAATAAATTTTTTGTGCACTCTCCAGATTTTGGATATATTTTATACAATAAGAATATCTACAATATGGCAAAGTTTAAAAAAATTCTACCATGTAGTTTTTTATTTATAGGCCTTTGTTTGTTAAATAACAGGAATTCTTAACTTAAATATGCAATGTCATGCAGGTTGCATGATAAAATCGTTATTTTTTACAACGAAGTCGTCAAAAGAAAAACACTACGTTATTCAACAACAACAACATCTCGAATTCTTTTATTTTCAACAACACTCCCCCCTTCTGTGATAATCCCAAAATTTCAATCACGTGAAATGCACGCGCTACGTCACAACAAAACAAAATAAAAACAACTGTTCATCACATGCAAGATTATATTACGCGCATTCGTGTCATCCGACTTTGTCGATGATTTTCTATCATTTAGTTTTTTGTGCCACCTCCAGATTTTGGATATGTTATAGACAATAAGAATATCTACATTATGGCCAAGTTTAAAAAATTCTACCGTGTAGTTTTTAGCTATAGAGCTGTTTGTCGAATGTGGTGCCAACTTCACGGTTTATACCAGAGTACATTCTCAAGGAATATTATTTCTTTATTTTTTGTGCCACCTCCAGATTTTGGATATATTATAGACAATAAGAATATCTACAATATGGCCAAGTTTAAAAATTTCTACCGTGTAGTTTTTATTTATAAGGCTTTGTTTGTTAAAGAACCGGAATTTTAACTTAAATATATAAGATTATATTACGCGCATTCGTGTCATCCGACTTTGTCGATGATTTTCTATCATTTATTTTTTGTGCCACCTCCAGATTTTGGATATATTTTAGACAATATAATTATCTATATTCTGGCCAAGTTTAAAAAATTCTACCGTGTAGTTTTTATTTATAGGCCTTTGTTTGAAAAATTACATGGATATAGGAAGTTAATTATATAAGATTATATTACGCGCATTCGTGTCATCCGACTTTGTCGATGATTTTCTATCATTTATTTTTGTGCCACCTCCAGATTTTGGATATATTTTAGACAATATAATTATCTATATTCTGGCCAAGTTTAAAAAATTCTACCGTGTAGTTTTTATTTATAGGCCTTTGTTTGAAAAACATGGATATAGGAAGTTAATTATATAAGATTATATTACGCGCATTCGTGTCATCCGACTTTGTCGATGATTTTCTATCATTTATTTTTGTGCCACCTCCAGATTTTGGATATATTTTAGACAATATAATTATCTATATTCTGGCCAAGTTTAAAAAATTCTACCGTGTAGTTTTTATTTATAGGCCTTTGTTTGAAAATTACATGGATATAGGAAGTTAATTATATAAGATTATATTACGCGCATTCGTGTCATCCGACTTTGTCGATGATTTTCTATCATTTATTTTTGTGCCACCTCCAGATTTTGGATATATTTTAGACAATATAATTATCTATATTCTGGCCAAGTTTAAAAAATTCTACCGTGTAGTTTTTATTTATAGGCTTTGTTTGTTAAAGAACCGGAATTCTTAATAATATAAGATTATATTACGCGCATTCGTGTCATCCGACTTTGTCGATGATTTTCTATCATTTATTTTTTGTGCCACCTCCAGATTTTGGATATATTTTAGACAATATAATTATCTATATTCTGGCCAAGTTTAAAAAATTCTACCGTGTAGTTTTTAGCTATAGAGCTGTTTGTCGAATGTGGTGCCAACTTCACGGTTTATACCAGAGTACATTCTCAAGGAATATTTCTTTTTATTTTTGTGCCACCTCCAGATTTTGGATATATTATAGACAATAAGAATATCTACAATATGGCCAAGTTTAAAAATTTCTACCGTGTAGTTTTTATTTATAAGGCTTTGTTTGTTAAAGAACCGGAATTCTTAACTTAAATATATAAGATTATATTACGCGCATTCGTGTCATCCGACTTTGTCGATGATTTTCTATCATTTATTTTTGTGCCACCTCCAGATTTTGGATATATTTTAGACAATATAATTATCTATATTCTGGCCAAGTTTAAAAATTCTACCGTGTAGTTTTTATTTATAGGCCTTTGTTTGAAAAATTACATGGATATAGGAAGTTAATTATATAAGATTATATTACGCGCATTCGTGTCATCCGACTTTGTCGATGATTTTCTATCATTTATTTTTGTGCCACCTCCAGATTTTGGATATATTTTAGACAATATAATTATCTATATTCTGGCCAAGTTTAAAAAATTCTACCGTGTAGTTTTTATTTATAGGCTTTGTTTGTTAAAGAACGGATTATAAAAGTTAATTATATAAGATTATATTACGCGCATTCGTGTCATCCGACTTTGTCGATGATTTTCTATCATTTATTTTTTGTGCCACCTCCAGATTTTGGATATATTTTAGACAATATAATTATCTATATTCTGGCCAAGTTTAAAAAATTCTACCGTGTAGTTTTTATTTATAGAGCTGTTTGTCGAATGTGGTGCCAACTTCGGTTTATACCAGAGTACATTCTCAAGGAATATTATTTCTTTTATTTTTGTGCCACCTCCAGATTTTGGATATATTATAGACAATAAGAATATCTACAATATGGCCAAGTTTAAAAATTTCTACCGTGTAGTTTTTATTTATAAGGCTTTGTTTGTTAAAGAACCGGAATTTTAACTTAAATATATAAGATTATATTACGCGCATTCGTGTCATCCGACTTTGTCGATGATTTTCTATCATTTATTTTTGTGCCACCTCCAGATTTTGGATATATTTTAGACAATATAGTTATCTATATTCTGGCCAAGTTTAAAAAATTCTACCGTGTAGTTTTTATTTATAGGCCTTTGTTTGAAAAATTACATGGATATAGGAAGTTAATTATATAAGATTATATTACGCGCATTCGTGTCATCCGACTTTGTCGATGATTTTCTATCATTTATTTTTGTGCCACCTCCAGATTTTGGATATATTTTAGACAATATAATTATCTATATTCTGGCCAAGTTTAAAAAAATTCTACCGTGTAGTTTTTAAATTATAGGCTATTTAAGAGAAATGGAAAGTACACTGTAATATAAATCTTAGTGTTTTCTTCAATTTCTTGACTTTTATACATTTTTTGTGATGTTTAAGGACTGTAAAATAGTAATAAACAGTTAAGAATTATTTTTTACTGTTGTATTTGATGGAAAACGTGTTTTAAAGACGATTTTTTGATTTATCATTTTGAATGATAAATTTTAGTTGAATGTGGTGTTGAATGTTGTGATGAATGTTGTGTTGAATGTTGTGCCCATTGAGCTCTATAAGACCTGGAGGGGCAAAGGGGCCTGGACCCCGTGGTCAAAAACATGGCGGTAATGGCGGATTTTGGTTGTCAAAACTTCCACTTTGAGAAAAAATTTTAACATTCGCTCCCTCCCGAAACGGATCTCTATTACTGCTCATAGTAATGACAACCAGCGAAAACAACCACGATACCGTAAGCATAAAATATTGAAAATAATGCTTAAGGTTTTTGTGAAATAGACACACACATTTAAATGAGGTAAATCTACTGTAAAATAACGTATATTTTGTCAAGTAATGCTTTAGCTATATTAGAAATAAATATCAAACGGCAATCTTTACACTGTTAATGTGTTGTTAAGCTTTAATGCATAATCCCATGCGCATTACTTGTGTTTTGACTGTTTGTGAACAGCTTGGTGCAACTGTCTTTCTTGAATAGATGGGTAAATCTTAGTTAAAATGTCGAAAAGGAGTTAGAAAAGTTAGCTTACCCCTACGACTTAAGTCGACTGGAAATATATTATAAGTAGGTATGTAATTGTTTTGAGTTTTTTTTGGTAGGATTGATTCTGGGTGTCTTATAAAGTATTATGATATTCTGATAAATCTACTGAGAACTTATGAGGAAAATATCTTGAACTAGGAGAGCAAAAGAACGAAATTCAGAAATTCTATAATCATGTTGCTGATTCTGTTTTAAGCCAAGATATTAGAAACTGGATTGTTATTGACAACCATGGATCTACTACTGAACAGAACTACATTAATTTCCCATTGAAAATACTATTTCTTAAATCGAAGTGCATTGGTTTCTCTGACATAACACTTTTCTTATTGCTGCATGAAGGCAAACCTGTTTAAACAATTATAATGTAGATGAAGATATTTAGCATGTTGTATAATTGTTATTATACAGACATTATTTATAATATTATGGCCTTGTGAATGTATGTCAAGAACTTATTAATTCTCAAAAATGCTAACCTTTCTGCACTACTTTTCTTTTGTGTCCTTACAAATTACAGTTACCTATACTAATTTTTTCTAGGTTCAAACAACTTGACAAATTTTTGAATTTTACATTATGCCTTTGAATTTTTCTTTTTGTCTTTTGGTAAAAATATCAGTGAATGACTTAAAAATCAAGTTTATCTAAAATAGTATTTTGTACAAAGTAACTATACATAATTGGAAAAGTCTCATGTTGAAGGCAGATGTGGCTTCTTTTACTAGATTGCTACTCTTATTCTTTTAAATGATATCGTAATTCTTCAAAAGACATAAAAGTTCTTTGCCATCAATTTTGCTTCTTCCACATTCAACTTCATTGCAACCAATGCATCTTATGTGAATTTTAATCACCTGGAATTGAAAAATGTATGGATTTTGTCAGATGATGCAGTACTGTATTTAATGTTTCATGCATGTCATGATAAGCTTTTCTTGAGCAAATATTTCAAGGTAGGAGCAAAATTTGGCACATTATTGAACAAAGTAGTTTTATCTTGATTTTGATGTACTAACCTGTTTACTACACTGTGTAACAAACAATTCATTTACAGAAACACCAGATGGCATTTATAAAACTTTTAGCATAAAGCAAACCTTTACACACCATCATCATGCTTGTCCAAATCTGTCAAATTGTCCAGGCTAGCTGTTTAATACAGGTAATTTTTATTGTACGACATGTACCAAAGAGCTCATTAATTAATCCTGCACTGCATTTGATTTCAATACAGCTCTGTCCTTAATATTTGCTTCATATTTTCAGAAAAATATGAAAAAATCCTCCATTTCAACTCAGTTGAAACAAGGAGTTTTAAGATATGCATATCTCGATAAGAACTGGTTGCTTTGCCTCGTCTAGCAATCGATTAAGTAAAGAACAAATAAGACTGGATAAACATAACTTAAATTACAACTTAGGAGTAAAACATTCACAAAATATATGCCATCACACTTCAAGTATTGACTTAAAACAAAACACTGAACACTTTAAATAGTAAACAATCTTACGTTGCTTACCGGTGTCATGAAATGTTTCCTTTTCTGGCATTACTTCAGCATCCGTATACCAAACAAGTTTGCAGCATGTTTTAAAGATAAAATTTCTAAAAGTTTTTGTGCTTGGCATTGATATTTTCTATAATCGCAATTGTGGTTGTCAAATCCGGGTGGGCGAAAAAAATTTCATTTTATGAGCCCGCGTCTTTCCGCTGACTTTGACAACCAAAATCCGCCATGTTTTTGACCACGCGGCCGCGCGCTAATAATTTATACTAATTTTGTTGACGTTTCCCCTCCAGGTCTTATAGAACTCAATGGTTGTGCCCAATGTGGTGCCAATTTCACGGTAGTTCCTTTTGTCAGGGCCAAATGTAAACGTTGTCCCCCGCCAAAGCGCAAGAGTCAATCTAATGGAAAATGGTCATATTATTTTAGGCTTCCAGCTGATGAAAGAATGGAAGGGATATGAAGTAGAGATGCATGTGAGAAATGCGTTTGGTGACAAACTAGCTACTGTGAATTTGGCACCACGATGGGCACCCACATATGGGCACCACGTTCAACACAACAGTCATCACAATAATCATCATCATATTCAACTAAAATTTATCATTCAAAATAGACCAGGCAGAGAAAGGGGAGTAAGTCCCTCAACAGGACTTTATTGCTTTATTGTTTTTATCAATAAATTTCAGTTGAATGCGGTGATGAATTGTGCTGATGATTATGCTGTTGAAAGTAGTGCCAAACTCATATTAGTACCAAATATGCAGTGCTACACAGTGAACTCTACAACAACTGGAAGGCTAACTCATTATAAACAAACCTAGACTTTTTTGAAGCCACATAGAAGCTGATTTGCCGCTTCGCGTGCATCTCGCGTGGACTGTTTTATTTGCGTGACGGATTGTTTTGCAAAAACTGCTAACTTGGAAATATAATGCTAGCCTAAATGCTTTATTTTTTTCAAAACCGTTAGCAAAATTTGGTTATTAATGTGTTAAGATGCATTGTGGACGTTCCAAGACATGTTTTGTATACGTAACGCTGTATTATATAAAACATAAAAGGAGAACTTGCTTTGAAATATGAATTTCTCATTTGTCGTCGAAAGACCAAAATTTAAGATAAAACTGATAACAGTAGTCTATCTTTGAATGCTGTGCAAAATACACACAATCCACTTAATATAAAATGTTTCATGACAATTTTATTGCTTTTAGAGTTAGACTTGCTTTTAAGAATTTCACATGCTCTTTTTGCAATGTGTGAAAGTGATGATTTGAAATTTTGAATTGTGGGTGATTGTTGGTTCTTGTCATTTACTTCCTCCCACTTCTTAAGAACTGGTGGAAGATTTGACATGCGTCCATATTTGTGTATTGAGCATTTTATCAGCAAGTTCATGCTTATAAATAAATAGCCAAGTGTACACTATGAGAAGTATTGCTAATATAGCCTGCTCTAAATAAATGCCAAAAGCAACCCTCATCCTCAGTGGTTTGAAACAGGGTTTTAAAATGATTATAAAGCAAGCAAAGCTATATCATGTATCAAAATTTTATAGTATATCATATTGATTGTAAAATTAGTTTTTTCTTGTAATACAGATGATGATAAATGTATATGTAATATATTAAATTTTAGGATGTGTATTTAAAATGTTTGGTCATATTTGTGAAAATATATGATTCTATAATATTAGACTAATAATCGTTTTCTTACTTGTATTATTACAATTTTACTTAAGTGTTTCAAAAGTTATGAATATAGAGTGTCAATTGTGTTTTTGTCTTTTTTTTTAAGTGAGTATTGACCCTTTTGACTCTTTAATGGTGCAATTAATGATAACACAATAATATGGCATAACAGTTTTTTTTAAACTCAAAGTATTTTTTTGCTAACTTTTTGAAATATTTTGCAAAGTGTTTTTCTTTTTGTTTATGCTCTGAACTTTCAAAAAGGACTGGGGCGAGCTAATTTTGCTCGGAAACACAAAAATTACCGAAAAACAGCGTTTTTTGCCCTGACAGCTTCATTTTCAAAGATTCAAACTATATTTTAAGGATAGACAAGTGTGTTTTACATCCTTTTCATGAAAATAAATGAGGGGTGTCAGTTTTGTATTCAAGTTATAAGGCATGTTTTCACGTGCCAAAACAAAGTTCGCTTTTCATCCTTCTAAATAGAAGCTTAAACATGTACAAATGTCGTTCAAACTTGTTTTATATTAAAGTCCAAACATTGTTTAAGGTTTTTAGACATGAAGCTGGCTCGAAGACAACTATTTTTTGCAAAAACCCCGGCAATTTCGAAGTGATGTATCTCGCCTCCGTACCCTCAATGGCGGCGCTCATGCAGGCTTCAAAGATGGCGTCCAAGTTAGCCTTCCAGTTGTTATGGAGTTCATTGAGTGCTACATGACAGCCCCATTGAGTTCTATAAGACCTGGAGGGGAAACGTCAACAAAATTACTATAAATTATTATCCAGTGAACTCCATATATATATATCTGGAATGATAACGACAATACATTTTATAGATATAAAATTGAAGCCAAAGTCCTAGTCTCTTGCGCGGTTTATACGTCAGTTCCAGTCCTTCAAAGTCGAATATTCACGCGGTTTGTACGTCAGTTTCATTCCCCTGAGTGCCAAACATACACGGCCAATATAAATTTGAATACAAATTGCAAAAGCATAAACATATAAACAACATCACGACAAACAACACACGAGGCCAACTCTTCGCAAAAGGTTATTTTTTACAGCTGAAACTTTACTACAGTGAGTTCGTTTTAACTTACAACTTGTAACGAGGAAAAGCCAACTGAAAATTACACTGTTTGCTAAAAAGACAATACAATAGAAAATATGACGAAAAAATATTCAAGCATAAATTTTTCTTTCGTCGGAAGGTAAACTTTCAAACGGAAAACAAAAAAGACAGTGTTTGTCTTTTTTGTCATTTAAGTGGATTTTGGTTGTCAAAGTCAGCGGAAAGACGCGGGCTCATGAAATGAAATTTTTGTCGCCCACCCGGATTTGACAACCACAATTGCGATTATATAAAATATCAATGCCAAGCACAAAAACTGTTAGAAATTTTATCTTTAAAACATGCTGCAAACTTGTTTGGTATACGGATGCTGAAGTAATGCCAGAAAAGGAAACATTTCATGACACCGTTAAGCAACGTAAGATTGTTTACTATTTAAAGTGTTCAGTGTTTTGTTTTAAGTCAATACTTGAAGTGTGATGGCTTATATTTTGTGAATGTTTTTACTCCTAAGTTATAATTTAAGTTATGTTTATCCAGTCTTATTTCTTCTTTACTTAATCGCTTGCTAGACGAGGCAAAGCAACCAGTTGAAACTCCTTGTTTCAACTGAGTTGAAATGGAGGATTTTTTCATATTTTTCTGAAAATATGAAGCAAATATTAAGGACAGAGCTGTATTGAAATCAAATGCAGTGCAGGATTAATTAGTGAGCTCTTTGGTACATGTCGTACAATAAAAAATACCTGTATTAAACAGCTAGCCTGGACAATTTGACAGATTATGGACAATCATAATGATGGTGTGTAAAGTTTTGCTTTATGCTAAAAGTTTTATAAATGCCATCTGGTGTTTCTGTAAATGAATTGTTTGTTACATAGTGTAGTAAACAGGTTAGTACATCAAAATCAAGATAAAAACTACTTTGTTCAATAATGTGCCAAATTTTGCTCCTACCTTGAAATATTTGCTCAAGAAAAGCTTATCATGACATGCATGAAACATTAAATACAGTACTGCATCATCTGACAAAATCCATACGTTTTTCAATTCCAGGTGATTAAAAATTCACATAAGATGCATCGGTTGCAATGAAGTTGAATGTGGAAGAAGCAAAAATTGATGGCAAAGAACTTTTTATGTCTTTTGAAGAATTACAATATCATTTAAAAGAATAAGAGTAGCAATCTAGTAAAAGAAACCACATCTGCCTTCAACATGAGACTTTTCCAATTATGTATAGTTACTTTGTACAAAATACTATTTTAGATAAACTTGATTTTTAAGTCATTCACTGATATTTTTACCAAAAGACAAAAAGAAAAATTCAAAGGCATAATGTAAAATTCAAAAGTTTGTCAAGTTGTTTGAACCTAGAAAAAATTAGTATAGGTAACTGTAATTTGTAAGGACACAAGAGAAAAGTAGTGCAAGAAGGTTAGCATTTTTGAGAATTAATATGTTCTTCTTGACATACATTACACAAGGCCATAATATTATAAATAATGACTGTACAATAACAATTATACAACATGCTAAAAATCTTCACCTACATTATTATTATTTAAACAGGTTTGCCTTCATGCAGCAATAAGAAAAGTGTTATGTCAGAGAAACCAATGCACTTTAATTTAAGAAATAGTATTTTCAATGGGAAATTAATGTAGTTCTGTACAGTAGTAGATCCATGGTTGTCAATGACAATCCAGTTTCTAATATCTTGGCTCAAAACAGAACCAGCAACATGATTATAGAATTTCTGAATTTCGTTCTTTTGCTCTCCTAGTTCAAGATATTTTCCTCATAAGTTCTCAGTAGATTTATCAGAATATCATAATACTTTATAAGACACCCAGAATCAATCCTACCAAAAAAAACTCAAAAAAATTACATACCTAATTATAATATATTTCCAGTCGACTTAAGTCGTAGGGGTAAGCTAACTTTTTCTAACTCCTTTTTGGACATTTTAACTAAGATTTACCCATCTATTCAAGAAAGACAGTTGTACCAAGCTGTTCACAAACAGTCAAAAACACAAGTAATGCGCATGGGATTATGCATTAAAGCTTAACAACACATTGACAGTGTAAAGATTGCCGTTTGATATTTATTTCTAATATAGCTAAAGCATTACTTGACAAAATATACGTTATTTTACAGTAGATTTACCTCATTTAAATGTGTGTGTCTATTTCACAAAAATCTGAAGCGTGATTTTCAATATTTTATGTTTACGGTATCGTGGTTGTTTTCGCTGGTTGTCGTAATATAAGCAGGAATAGAGATCAGGATTCGGGAGGGGGCGAATGTTAAAAATTTTTCTCAAAGTGGAAGTTTTGACAACCAAAATCCGCCATTACCGCCATGTTTTTGACCACGGGGTCCAGGCCCCTTTGCCCCTCCAGGTCTTTTAGAGCTCAATGGACAGCCCTCGTCTGCCTCATGTCCAATCTTTAGGTAGTGCGTGCACTGGTTCTCGACCAGGATTTTTTTCTCGACCGGGATTTTTTTCTCGACAGAGATTTTTTTTCTCGACCGAGATTTTTTTCTCGACAGAGATTTTATTTCTCGACCGGGATTTTTTTCTCGACCGGGATTTTTTTCTCGACCGGGATTTTTTTCTCGACTGGGATTTTTTTCTCGACCGGGATATTTGCTTTTCTGAACTACCATCTGCAAATTCTCAATGATAAACACGTGTTTCTCAACATCGGTTTGCTTTCTCAACGGAGACTTTTTTCTCGACCACCTTTTTTCCGAAATGGCTTGCCATATTAAATTGTCCAGCAAAGTGCGAAGATCATATCTTCGTTTAATTTGATATCATGTAATATGGCGGATTGAAAAAATTTGAATAGTGTTGTGGTTACGGACGAAATTTTGTCCTCAAAAAGGTATTGATTTCTTTTTCAATATCAATTGTCAGTTCTTAAATATTTCATTACATTTTTGTTCACCTTGTACTCCGTTGGCGTTAATTTGACCTTTTAAATTGACAATCATTAGTCACCATGTTTCGAGACAAAGCCGATTAACAAAGACTCAGCAGACGGCAAAATATTCTCCATGCCTGTATTTGTGTGCTATTCGTATTCTTCCTTTTGTTTTTTGCTTTTGCGGCACCAATTTAATTAAAACTATACGCTACAGTTTCTTCAAATGACCATTATTGAAATAAATTAAGAAACAAAGACTGACAAGCAATTTGATATTCTGATGAAAAGTTTTCGTTTGATATTTGATGTCTTCAAGAAGTGAATTTCAGCATTGAATTTCCAAATTGAAAAAGAACTTTAGATGTGCCTCGACTCTTTTAAAGATACAAATAAAAGCGTGTCTTTTGTCTGATTTATATGGACATGATATTTGTATGTTTGACTTCAAAATTATGAGTCGCTTTTATCTGATGTGATTCATGTTGAAAGTTTTAACATATTTTTTGTCTGGTGTTTAGTGTCTTGTGGAAATTGATTTGATGTCGAAACTTATGTCCTTATCTGTTCCAGTTTTAGTGTAGATTGATCTTATGTATAATTACAATAGCTATGTTGCTGTATATAAAAATTAAAGTCTTTATCACAAGAAATCCAGTGCAGTGTCTTCATTCCGTACTATTCACTATTGTAAAGTATTTTGTGGGATTTGTCACTTGTTACTCCTGCTACACCATTCGCTCATTATTAAAGAAGATTGAACATTCAATTATGCTATTTTACTTAACAGTAGAACAGTAGAATGTTCATTAACTTGAAGGAAGAATCAAGAGCTCCAGTAGACAATAGCATTTATTTATACTGCTTAGCAATTGTTAATATTCAAGTTGCATTAATGCGCATTCAATTCAAGAAAAGTTTGAATCATTTGGATAAGAAGACATTTAAATAAACAAATGTATGTGTTGTGCAACAGATAGTGTGTTGTAACAGGTATAAACTGTTGCGCATCGTCTGTTGCAATCGCAACACTGCACTTCTCTTTTCTTACAAAGTATGTATATACATGTTGTGCTATTGATTGTTAACTGCTGCTCTTGATGATAAGTATTCTACAGCACTATTGATAAGTCAAAACATGTAATTGAATGTCCCATGTTATTAGATGATGAGCAAATGATATATTTGAAGAAATGTGTTAAATTACTTTTTTCTGGTTATTTGCTAGGAATAAATGTCTGCAAAGCAGAAAAAGATAGGAAACGCCAATTCAAATTCTATAGAGAAAGCTGCCAAATCCATATCATCTTGCACAGACCATGTTAAGGAAACTTTCATATTGGCAAGTCATAGCTTACACGGAACAATCTTAAATATTCACAGCAGATTTGTGCCTCCTGTTTTTGTTCGGCAAATGGATTATATTATTTGGTGATTTAGGAAAATTAAGAGGAGAATTTTTATACATATACCATATATATTATTTTGCAAAAAGTTATAATTCAAATTGCTGGCATCCTTTGTAACAAATAGAATTCTCTTTTTGGTGAATCAAATATGGCAACAGACTCATGGAAGGTACTTTCTACTGCATTTTGTTTATGAAAAATTTTATTTTCATTTCATTTTGCTGTTAATGTTTTCTTACTAATTAGAAACATTTTATAACCTTTTCTTACAAATTAGAAACATTCTATAATGTTTTCCTACTAATTAGAAACATTCTATAATGTTTTCATACTAATTAGAAACATTCTATAATGTTTTCATACTAATGAGAAACATTCTATAATGTTTTCCTACTAATTAGAAACATTCTATAACGTTTTCTTACTGCTTAGAAACATTCTATGATGTTTTCCTACTAATTAGAAACATTCTATAATGTTTTCTTACTACTTAGAAACATTTTATAATGTTTTCCTACTAATTAGAAACATTCTATAATGTTTTCATACTAATTAGAAACATTCTATAATGTTTTCTTACTACTTAGAAACATTTTATAATGTTTTCCTACTAATTAGAAACATTCTATAATGTTTTCATACTAATTAGAAACATTCTATAATGTTTTCTTACTACTTAGAAACATTCTATGATGTTTTCCTACTAATTAGAAACATTCTATAATGTTTTCTTACTACTTAGAAACATTTTATAATGTTTTCCTACTAATTAGAAACATTCTATAATGTTTTCATACTAATTAGAAACATTCTATAATGTTTTTCTACTAATGAGAAACATTCTATAATGTTTTCCTACTAATTAGAAACATTCTATGAAGTTTCTTACTAATTAGAAACATTCTATAATGTTTTCCTTCTAATTAAAAACATTCTATAATGTTTTCTTACTAATTAGAAACATTCTATAATGTTTTCTTACTAATTAGAAACATTCTATGATGTTTCCTTCTAATTAGAAACATTCTATGATGTTTCTTACTAATTAGAAACATTCTATAATGTTTTTTTACTACTTAGAAACATTCTATGTTTCTTACTACTTAGAAACATTCTATAATGTTTCCTACTAATTAGAAACATTCTATAATGTTTTCTTACCATTTAGAAACATTCTATAATGTTTTCCTACTAATTAGAAACATTCTATGAAGTTTCTTACTAATTAGAAACATTCTATAATGTTTTCCTTCTAATTAAAAACATTCTATAATGTTTTCCTACTAATTAGAAACATTCTATAATGTTTTCTTACTAATTAGAAACATTCTATGATGTTTTCCTTCTAATTAGAAACATTCTATGATGTTTCTTACTAATTAGAAACATTCTATAATGTTTTTTTACTACTTAGAAACATTCTATGTGAACAAATGGGTCTCAGGACTATGGTATCAGTGACCATTACCTTTCAAATGGTGTTCATGTATTACACAGGGAAACAGGTGTCATTGAAAAACTTTGTGTAAGTTATTTTAACAATTCAAAGTCAGTTTGGTATGGAGTTTTTATGCACTGGTCAAGGACCCAAATTACTGCAAAAAAATGCTTCTTGACTTTTTTTGAAATTTTTTCATGGATCATTTTGTGACATGGAGAAATGCAAAAGTTTGCTGCAGACTCTGCTGTTTTTACAAAGGTGTTGCTTTTGTAGAGTAAGTTCCTGCAAGATAAAAATAAGATGTACCATGAAGAAGTAAAAAATTTATCTATGACCAAAAAACTTGTTTCTTAATACACAAAAAATATGTCACTTTGTTCATCTAAAAGTGCATTTGCATGATATCTAAAAGTTTGCCAAAAATGTTTTTGATTTCAATAGCCTTTGTAGAGGAAGCTGTAACAGTTTTGCACTGTTTGGTGTCTTATTTTTTGTTCTGGTCAATTTGAAAAGCTTTCTATCGAAACTTGCATTTGGACTGTTTGCCCCAGTAATCTATGTTTTAAGATAATTCTAATGATATCAAGTCCCATTATTCGACATAGGCACTTAAATCCAACATGACAGATATTGTATCAATTTTTAACCTAAGATTGTGAAAATACCTTCAACTGAAATTCACATGCCCATTTGTGTAATATTAATTTGCACCCTGTTTGAGGACATTAAACCACATTTGAATTCATTCAACCACTTTTGTATACATTCATCTAAATTTGAATACATTCATCTACTTTTGTGTACATTAAACCACATTTGAATACATTCATGTACATTTGAATACATTCATCTACTTTTGTGTACATTCAACCACATTTTAATACATTCATGTACATTTGAATACATTCATCTACTTTTGTGTACATTCAACCACATTTGAATACATTCATCTACATTTGACTGTATTGTACTACATTTGACCAGCAATGAGTGCTTTGACATCAACATGTGTATTAATGACATCTTCCATAATGTTATTGATATATATTCCCTAAGTTCATCCCCTCTAAAAGCACATTCAGTCTTTCTTCTATAACATTTATGCATGTTTTTTTGCAGCAAAGATATGGCTTTATTGAGTGTGCTGAACAGGATCTTCGAGTGTTCTTTCATTACAGTCAGTACAAAGGACATTCAAGTGAACTGTAACTTGGTGGTTTGTAAATTTTGCTTATTTTCACCCTTCAACGACTCTTATATTACTTGTTATGTGTGCAACTACACCATTAGTATTATATTGTTTTTCTGAAACGTTGATATAATTTCATTCAAGTATGAGGCTTGTTGCCTTTCTGCTATTTAATAAGGGGAACAAGCTGTTTTTGATGGCTTATCCAGTTATTCAGAGCATTTGTTTCATCAGTCATTATTTGAAAAGCATTCTTTGTCAAGTAATTCATTGGGTTTCCTCATATGACTTTTCACTCCCTACCATAATCAGTGGTGACACTTTATGACATATTGGGAGAGGGAAGCTCATCCTCAAGGCATGAGATTTCTATGGAGATTCCAGGGCATGCCTTTGTTGGTATACTTTTAAAATTTGATCTCCACCATCTGAATCCCACCACAGTTCATGTTATCAACACGTGGCATTCACGTGCCTTCACGATGTTGTATGAGGGTGTTCTTTGCTATTCTAACTTGCACTGCTCTGTCTTTTTAATGTGAATGTGATGGGTATTCTGAAGGACTCTGTCTGCAAAAAATGTGTGTCCAAATGTTAGTGTTAGTTAAAACAACTTTTCAAACTCATGTATAGTCTTTGTTTTATTGTGGGGTAAAACGAAACAGAACTTTTGTTTATTTACCTAGTCAGAACAAACCACTGATCATTGACTTGTATGGGAGTTTCACACTGTAATCCTTCACCATCCGCCCCACCCCGCCTATCCCCTTGTTTCTACTGCTACTGCAAAGGCCACTGCTCTGGTCTATTATCTGAAGTGTAAAGAACATTTCGATTGATATTGATAGTCGATTAAATCTTTTTTTGTTTAGACTGTGTGGAGTTTGAAGTGACATCAGATTCTCGTAAGGGTAAACCAATTGCATGTCGAGTGGTGAAATTGGAACAAGGCTCTGTTACATTTGAAGTAAGTGACCTTGACACCTTGTGTACTTTTTGACGCTTGCCGTGTATGCACGTTCATCCTGGTTTGGTTTACAAAGTTTTACGAGAAATTGAGAAATCGTCTTTGGTGAATCATCCATTTATGTTTCCTTTGTAGGAAAAAGCGAGGAAAGAGTTGTTGGTAAAGTGGAAGTTGAGGCGAGGTTGTCGAGACACAGCTACCCCAAACAGGTGATTTTCATCGTGATCAATTAGCTGGGAAAATGTAATAGTCAGTGGCGAAGCAAACGCGTTAATTAAGGGATGGGGAGGGTGGGTAGATAACAAATTCATCTATGCACGTCTTTATGCATGGAACACAATGGAACTCAATACGGCAGGACATGCATATGTGGAATATATAGATGTGCTCACCCTCCCCAGTTATCGTGCTCGCTACACCACTGTTCATTATGCATATTGCTTTAAAATTACTCGTTGTTAATGGTCGTGTATGAATTTTTTGAGTTGCGTATTGCTGTTGTTTTATTGTACTTTGAATGTTTGTGATGTCGTTTTCAAAGAGTTTCATCATTATTTTTGTAGCAGGTTTGCACGGTCAGGGGTTGGTGTTTAAAATCATTGCATAATGCAGGTTTGCACGGTCAGGGGTTGGTGTTTAAAATCATTGCATAATACAGATTTGCACGGTCAGGGGGTGGTGTTTAAAATCATTGTATAATACAGGTTTGCACGGTCAGGGGTGATGTTTAAACTCATTGCATAATACAGGTTTGCACGGTCAGGGTTGGTGTTTAAAATCATTGCATAATGCAGGTTTGCACGGTCAGGGGTTGGTGTTTAAAATCATTGCATAATGCAGGTTTGCACGGTCAGGGGGTGATGTTTAAACTCATTGCATAATACAGGTTTGCACGGTCAGGGGTTGGTGTTTAAAATCATTGCATAATACAGGTTTGCACGGTCAGGGTTGGTGTTTAAAATCATTGCATAATACAGGTCTGCACGGTCAGGGGGTGATGTTTAAAATCATTGCATAATACAGGTCTGCACGGTCAGGGGGTGATGTTTAAAATCATTGCATAGTACAGGTCTGCACGGTCAGGGGTGGTGTTTAAAATCATTGCATAATACAGGTTTGCACGGTCAGGGGGGTGTTTAAAATCATTGCATTATACAGGTCTGCACAGTCAGGGGAGTGGTGCTTAAAATCATTGCATAGTAAACGTCTGCATGATCAGGGGTGGAGTTTAAGTTCATTGCATATTACAGGTCTGCACGGTTAGGGGGTGGATCTTTATGATTCTAACCGTTGCTCCTTTTCTTTCAGGAATTGTTTTTTCTTCCACATTATCAAGCTGGTGTTTTATCAAAGTCTCACATCTACAAAGGTGATATTGTGTCTTTTTACATCCTGGAAAGCAAAAGGTAAATTATATTCTTTGCTATTGCGTCGAAAGCTTGTACTGTTTCTCTAGATTGTATCACGTGCTTCATCGCGTGCATTACATTACGTGGTTAAGCAATGAATGCACAGTCTTAAGAATGTTCTTTCTATTTTGGTGAAGTCTTTCTCCTTATTTCTACGTTTTGATATGCTACCTTACACAAGAAAACGCTTTGGTTAACGCTTATAACATGAACGTTAGTTTATTATTTACACGAACCATGTCCAATTTACGAGCCATGTCCAAATTGTTGTTTGTTTGATGCACTGCTACAGTTCATAAACCTCTATAGAAATGGACAATGCTGTGCCGTGGAGTTGTTGCTGCTCGAAGCTTTGCCTCCTGTTTACGTTCAAGGAATTGTCTGCTCGCTCAAGGAATCGTTTGGTTTCATCGACAGAGCTGACAAAGTGAACGAGGTTTGTGTTTGGGCCGTTGCAGTTGCTCCCTGTAGATCAGTATTGATAATTTATTGTTTAATACAAAATGAGTTTTATCAGTTATTTCACTTATGTATACGATTTGATCATTTGTAATTTATTTTACACACGATGACTTCTGATTGGCATTTGACGTAGGATTGAAAATTTTCGGTTTGCAAACGAGTCACGTGACTCAACTGACGTATTTTTGTGATAGCTGACGACAGCAACAAGTTTATTTTTGGAAATTCGTAAAATTTGTTTGTAAAACTTGGCCAATTATTTTGTCAGGTAAAGAAGTTGCAGTCTCAGTGGAGCGTCTACCAGAAGGTACAGTGAAATTTGATGATGTGAGCAAAGACACATTTCAAGGCACCATCGAGAAAGTACATTGTCGGACAAAAGACAGGAACCGTTAAATGGTGTGATATTGTACAACACAAGCAATGGTAGTTCACAGCTGCCATATTGGGAGAAAGATGTCTTGGGGGAGTTCACCGTCTTGACTTGGGATGTTGTTGGTTTTAAAATTGCTACAGGTAAATATGGTTTGTTGTAACTGTTGGTATTATTTCAACATGTGCAAGATCAATGAGAGATGATTTTGTTGATCTAGGCAAAGAACAGTTTAAGACTGATCGAGATATCTAGTATATATAGATTAAGTTACGATCGATAAACCAGGCGGGAATCGTACACAAAATATAAATATTAAATTACTAAGTTAGTTTAGTTTAGGTTTCCTTCTGTAGTAACACTGGATCAATAAGAGCTTATCTTTACTGGATCTTTAGGAAGAAGAGTTTAGAACTGGTAGAGATATCTAACATAAATAAACTTGGTTTAGTTCAGGTTTGTTTCTGTGGTAACACTGGATCAACAAGATATGATCTTAACAGGATCATAAGAAAGAAATGTTTAGGACTGATAGAGATATTTAGTAAAAATAAAGTTAATTTAGTTTAGGTTTCCTTTAGTAGTAACACTGGATCAATAAGATATGATCTTTACTGGATCATTAGAAAGAAAAGTTTAGAACTGATAGAGATATTTAGTCTAAAGAAAGTTAGTTTAGTTTAGGTCTCTTTCTGTAGTAACACTGGATCAATAAGAGATGATCTTTACAGTAAGAACTGTTCAGAACTGATAGAGATATCTAGTATAAATAAAGTTAGATCAGTTTAAGTTTCCTTCTGAAATATTAGCCTAATTGGTTGTTAAAATCTAGGCTCTTATATGCGAAGTTTTACTTTACTCCCTACTTCAGCCTCATATCTAATCTTAGTTAAAAATAACTTTGTTACTGTATCAATGGGTGCTCCATCGACAATTCTTTAAAACTTCAACTAGTCTTCCTTTGCTTAGACATTACCATGTTTAGACGTAACATTTTGTTTTAAACTAGTTCGTTGTCCTCCTTATTGTTGATTGAATGTTTTGGTGTCTTGTTTAACGTGCATGTCTGAACATTTGAAGAAAATACCAAACGTGTATGTACCTTACAGAATAACCAAGCTTTCAAACTATAGTTTTCCTTTGAGTGTTTCCAGTTGGATATGGCAACATGTCCATACAATGAAAGAAATTAACAAATTTTCCCCGTGATATCGGGAATATAAAGCACGCTTCCATCTTTTAGCCACTCAGTCAAGCGATACATCTCTCTTCTTTTCGTGCAGATCGGCGTGATTCTTTAAGAAGAGCAACGGAAATTCATCTCATCAAGGAAGTGGAAAGCAGCAATGGATGCAATGTCAGAGAAAGAGTAAGTTTTAATTCTCCTTTACATTTGCTAGTGTTTAGACTGCGTCATGAGGAAGCCATTTCTCCAAATTTAGCGGGAAATTGTTTACCTTTATCACTGTGATGGCAAATGTTAATTGCTTTGAGTTATGGTTTGACCTTTACCCCTCCTCGTCTATGAGTATTTTATCCACCCACCCCCTTCAAAAAAATTTACTCCCCCTCAAGTTGTACCTCCCTAAAAAAGGTATACTTGCTCTCGAAGCATTCAAATTTTCACAATGTATCGTTGAAAATAAAGGTTTGTCCAAAGTATTTTACTGTCTTCAATCTCTCGTATTTTGTTGGGAAATCTTTTATTTTCGACAACGCTAACATTGTGCTCCATGGGCATTGGCATTGAGCATTTTATTTTATGAATGTCGATGTATAACTATAGTGCACAGAATCGACTTAAACTCGTTTCCTTCTTAAAGATCTATGTTAAAATTATTGTTGGTGTAATGTGATTAAATGCATGATTTTTTGTTCCTTGTTAGGGGTTTGTTTCGGCTTTGAAAGACGGCTATGGCTTCATTCAGTGTTGTGATAGGGATACATTAAATGCATAATTTTTGTTCCTTGTTAGAGTTTGTTTCGGCTTTGAAAGACGGCTATGGCTTCATTCAGTGTTGTGATAGGGATACATTAAATGCATAATTTTTGTTCCTTGTTAGGGTTTGTTTCGGCTTTGAAAGACGGCTATGGCTTCATTCAGTGTTGTGATAGGGATACATTAAATGCATATTTTTTGTTCCTTGTTAGGAGTTTGTTTCGGCTTTGAAAGACGGCTATGGCTTCATTCAGTGTTGTGATAGGGATACATTAAATGCATAATTTTTGTTCCTTGTTAGGAGTTTGTTTCGGCTTTGAAAGACGGCTATGGCTTCATTCAGTGTTGTGATAGGGATACATTAAATGCATAATTTTTTGTTCCTTGTTAGGAGTTTGTTTCGGCTTTGAAAGACGGCTATGGCTTCATTCAGTGTTGTGATAGGGATACATTAAATGCGTGATTTTTTGTTCCTTGTTAGGGGTTTGTTTCGGCTTTGAAAGACGGCTATGG
>NW_025813492.1:426301-464110 GCF_021976095.1 Xenia sp. Carnegie-2017 | reverse complement strand
ATTCATAAGAAGCACAAATAAATCACTTTGCTGAAGAGCTAAACAAAACTCAAGTCAGAATAGATGAAATAGAAAATGAAAATAGAAAATGGTATTGACAACAATATTGATGAATTAAGCTAATTTGCAAGAAAGAGCCGAGGAATTAGAAGGCTATAATTAGAGAAGAACAAGAACAATTAGAAGAGGATGTAGAGAGAACAAGGAAGACATTACTAGATTACAACATTTTAAAGAATGGGTTAAAGAAAATATCCCAGGATTATCAGCTTTAGCTATATCTGTGGCTGGTATAATTACAACCATTGTCATTGGAGCAAGAAAGAAAGCAATCCTACAAGGCTCAAGCTACTAGTAAATTTCCTAAGGCTTTTAGCAAAGTCTAGAGTAAAAAAATTGCCATAGTTTTAGGACCATTGCTGAATATTATCTCTCAGGCTATATCTTGGGAGCTAAAGGTTTAGCATGGGTAGCTTCTAATCTTTGGTTTTTGGCTATTGCTGCTGCTTTGCTAATATATGATCAGTATAAACAAAGAAAAAATAAAATATGTTTTAATATATGAATGGGTGTACAAATTAGAGCTTTTACCTGGTTATAAAAGGACTGCTATGGACAAAATTGAAGTAACCATTACTTTTTATAGTATAACCTTTAATCCTAATAGTCTAAAACCAAATGAACAAGTTTATATTAATATTCCAAAATTAAAAGTAAATAGTTGCTTAGTGCCTGGTTCAGTTAATCTATCGTTTGATCTTAAAATCAGTAATACAAAAAGTCACTTTCTAAATAATCTCAGCCAGATTTTACAAAATAATTCTACATTAAAGTGGCACAGGTGAGACACTTATACGATTATAAGTAACATAATGTTATAAGTATATACAAAGACTTGTGGATGCCTAAAAAATGATCGACAAGGCCTTATTGATATGGTATGATAATTTACGAGAAACTTATTTCCAAGGATGATAGTGCTGCAACAATTGGAGTTCAGAAAAGTATCAGACAAATTAATGTATGATATTTATGGTACAAGGCAGAAAATTAATATTGATTAATATTCTTAAAGATCATGGTCTTTATTGTCCTTTCAATATGAATAATAACTTTCAATACATAATACTTTACCATCAAGTGATCAGTCCTTATCCCTCAAAGCGGTCAATCTAGGTGATTATGAATTAGAAAATATTCAGCTAGAATGTAGAGCTAAATTGAAAATCAAGAAATTGCTGATGAGGGTAACAGAATTTATATTCTCAAGGAAGAAAGTCTATTTTATCAACATATAACCCTACTAAAAAAGGAAAAATGGGATAAGTCAGAGTACATTACAGAATGTTAACATCAATGTTCCCGTAAAAGTATGAAAGTATCGTATTGCTACTATTCAAGGATTCAATTGGTGGAAATTTATTAATCGGTAGAAGTAAAATTATTTGAGTGTACAATAAAGTTTTTGCCCAAGGCATGAATAAAACACTCTTTTATGAAGAAGCAAGAAAGTTTTGATAGAACTATTCCAATGTTGCTTTGACAATTGAAAAATTTTATAAAGATAAATTTGCATTAGTTATCGATCTACGCACCTTTCAAGAAAAATATTGCTGGTAACGGAAAACGGATCGTTAATACTCAAATGCATTCTTAGAATTAAAAAGAGCATATACAAAAGATTTAAACTGTTACATCTATGTTTTAGTGATGCTCTTGTTCAATTTATTAATAATGATTTACAAAGTATTCAATACTAGAATAACCAGTAATATATAAATGAATACACCCTTTAATATGATTTTGTAGGAATGACAAATTGTGGTAAAAGTCATTTTCTCAAATGTTAGAAAAAACTTTAATAACATTTTGATTATATCATTTTATTATGTCCAACGCTATCATATAATAAAACTTATCAAGAATGGAAATATATAAATGATAATGATTTAATTAAAGTAGAATGTGACCAAGATCAGATAGATATTGTTTTAAAATATGTTAGTTATGTATATAAAGGGACAAATAGTCTTATTATACTTGATGATTGTGCAAGTTGTTTAGATGTTAAAAATAGGACATCAGAATTAATAAAATTAGGATTTAGTGCTCGTCATTATGGGCTTTCTACAATTGTTATTACACAGCAATTGACAAGTATTCTAAACCTTATCGTGAAAATATAAGTTATTTAGTTACATTTTATAATCCAAACCGCAATGATATGAAAACCATATTTGATGATTATCTTTATGGTTTGAGAAAGATGATATAGAAGAAATAACCAAAAATTGAAAAATAATAAGTATGCACATTTAGAAATTCAACTTGTATACCCATACCAATGGAAAATTGTTATTCCGCAATAAAACATGTGTTATATATATGCCAAAGCGTAAAGAGCCTGAAACAATTGATGATATAATTAATGAGATTGATTCCACAAATGATATTATCAAAGATGCTGTATGTGATGAAATATACAAGATAAACCGCAAGAAAGTTTTAATAAAAGAGATCAACTACTTAAACTAGCTGAAGATGGTGATTTAGACAAGTCAGTTGCTTACATTAAAAAGCTAGTCAAAAATTATTGATAAATTGTACACTGAATACGAGAAAAACGATTACAAAAACCAATGAGTTTTAACTGATTTAGTTATATCAAAATTTTCAGATGTATTAAAAGGGTTTGATGCTATTGAAGATCCCAAAGAATTAACAAAACAGCTTAAATCAGACGACCTTTTAAAACGAGATGTGTACAGTTTAGTTGAAAAAGTATCCCCACTATTACCTTTTTTAGGTTTTTTATCTGGTAGTGTGACAACTATTAAACATGTTTATGAATATAAAAATAATAAACCGGATATAAAATCTGAGGAATAATATAAATGAGCTTATTTTATGGTTATGATAAAACAGATATTAATGTAAATATACAAGGATCTGTAGATAAAATATCAGATAAATATATAAAAAGAACTCAAAATTGATAATAAATTTAATGACCACTATAGTAAAACTCAAGTTAATAATAAATTTGCTTTGACTTCTAATTTACTAAAATATTATACCAAATTGCAAAGTGATAATAAATATGTTCTTGTTTCAAGACTAGCTAATAAATATTATACCAAATTGCAAAGTGATAATAAGTATGCTTTAACTTCTAATTTAAATAAATTTTTTACTCGAACCCAATCTGATAATAGATATGCTTTAAATTTTAATTTAGCAAATAACTATTATACAAAGAATGAAATAGATGATATAGTAAATAGTAAAAGAGTATATCAAAGTAACCAATTAAATTATAACACAAATGTTAATAGCCAACAAAATATTATCAGAATTGTTTTTAATAATATTAAATTTGTTGAATTTACACTTTTATTAATAAATCCATCTGATAACTCTAAAACAGTTAAATTAGATATTATGGTAGATAAGATTAACAAAAAATTTATCATTAAAATAACAAATGATAATGAAAAAAAGATAGCTAATGTAACTCTAGATTTATATTATGTATACTGTGTTGATGATAATATAAACAATATTACTGTTATTATTGAACCAAAAAAAACTGCTGCTTCACTAGGATGGAATGAATGGGCAAGAAAATGGTTGAAAACATTTAGTGGATTAACTAAAATGCAAGTTTATTCACATCATCAATCTACATTATCTATGATATATAATGGTTATTCTCCAAGTTTCGGAGCTAGTATTGAAGATAATATTCTAGCAACTAAAAAATTTGTAAATGATGAAATCGAAAAATTAAAAAAATTTATTAAAGATAACTATCAAGCTAAAACTTAAGATGAAGAATAATCCTCATGTTTGACTACATATCACATAACTGTTTGTAATAAGTAATTAATACAAAAGCGATATACAAAATAATTCAAAATCCTGAAACAATTATTAAAAACACTTTTAACAAAAATTATATGACACTCGCTTGACAGACAAATTAAAAAAAACATATAGATTCCATATTTTATACAACATTGTATTATTATACATGCGCTGGAAAATGTGCTATTACATTAAACAACCATTGTTGAAAAACATGCACTAAGACGCGCCTGACAGACAAATTAAAAACATATAGATTCCATAGTTTTGTAAAGAGCATCTATGACATTGTTGCGCTCAAAATTTCAGGCTTAGTTGCCTGAAATTCTTCGCCCCTAACAACGATTTAAACAGATGCTTTATTAACACTTGATTTTACCCACTGTCGCGATTTAGCTTCGCTAAATCAACAGGCGCCTGGCAGGCCCAAGTCAACAATTGATTTTGAAGGCATTTTTTAAGCCTCTGTTATTCTCGAATATTCAGATATTCTTCGAATGCCACGGGAGGCGACTCCCAATTTTCACTTCGTGAAAAATTTCCCCACAAATCGCCTAGAATTATCAGGGCTCCATCCTGCTCGATCACTTCGTGATCTGCGCTGCCGAGCCCCCTCAAAACCGATGCTTTATTAACACTTGATTTTACCCACTGTCGCGATTTAGCTTCGCTAAATCAACAGGTGCCTGGCAGGGCCTTGTTAACACTTGATTATTAACACTTGATTATTAAAGACGGTTTTTTGAAGAGCATTTTTTAAGCCTCTGTTATTCTCGAATATTCTTCGAATATTCTTCGAATCAGGGAACTGATTTTTTCACTTCGTGAAAAAATTTCCCCACCTAAGGTTCCAGAATTCTCAGGGATCCATTCCCTGCTCAATTTAGCTACGCTAAAATCTGCGCTGCCGATCCCCCCCGACCAATGCTTTCTTAACATTTGTTTGTAAAGACTTTTTAAAATTTAAACACCTATATATTTCAAAACATATAGATTCCATATTTTTAAACTCGAGATTTTTACCCCTTTGAAACAATGACTTTTTTACATGGTCTTTTACTGAGGGACGCCTTTTGAACCATGGTCTTATTTTAAGCTGTTATAAAGATAGTTTTTACCCAAGGTTATAAGTAGTATAGTACATGGGGAGTTATAGATAACAAAAAGTAAACTTTTTGTGATCTAGAACCCCCATGTACTATACTACTGACCAATATAAAGGAAATTCAAATGGTACTTCACTTGGACGTTTAACACTCTCAGTGTAAAAGCATAAAATACTTTCAGTGTTTTATTTGTGCTCTTCAGATTTTGAAACAATTCCTACTTACATTCATCTATTACAACATTTACCCTCATAGATTTCCTCTAATTTAAAAGAATGCTTTTTTATGCATGATATACTTATCAATTTGACTAGTTAAGCAATCAACATTAATGCTTCATATTCCTGCATTGATTTGCAAACATCTTTTTCGTACATTTCATAGTGCTAGCTTGGGTTTTAGCTAATATCAAAAATTTGATGAAAAGAAAATATTCATGATGTTGGAGCTTGTGTATGTTTTTGAAAGATATGTTCAAATTATGTGTAATATGACCAATTTAAAAGAAATTTAATTCAGTCTGCCAATAATTTTGATTTTTCCTGTCAATTAAAAGAGAAAAGTATTCAATATGTAATTCACTCTAAATAAGAAAGATTGCATCACAGTTTAAAATAAGCTATAAAGTTTTGTAAATTGCACAAGTATATCAATATGAGTTAGGCACCATTGACATGTAGAAGGTATTCTTTCAATTTTTTAATGTCCAGATGGCATATATAGTCAAGATGGCGTCGTCGAAGGAGGTAGAGCTCGCGATTGCAAAATGTCATCCAAAAGTTTAAAGAATGTATCATCAAAAAGAGTAAAATGGACAAATGCAATGGTAAAAGACCTCTTATCATGTCGAGAAAGAGCCATAGAAAAACGAAATTGTCAGAAAAACCGAAAGCAAGGACCGGGTTATATGGAAATAATGAGAATTTTATGGGAAGAAATGGGATATAAATCCTTGGGTTTAACAGCACAAAATCTTCGAGATAAAGCCGCTCAAATAATAAAAGCTCGACAGGAAAATGGTTAAATTAGATTCAGCGATCGTACTGAAGTTAACGAAACAACTACAATCGATGTTCAAGAGAGAATTCATCATGAAAACGTCAATACTGATTCAGAAACTAACAGAAATGGGGAAGTAAATAATGCAAATTATGATTTGTCGGCTGAGCATGTTGACAAGCCCAGTAAGTTTAAATGGGCGGATCTTACTGGAGAAGAGTTTACTGAGTGCATCAACAAAGCATATGAAGAAACCATTCAGTGGAAGCGAAATATCTTCCTTTTACCATCTGGAAAAGTGGGGAAAGCATTCATTTCGGAACTTGCAAGATTATATTCGGCTTATGCAAATAAATCAGCTTGTGAAAGAGTTGCTTTGAAGGCTTGTTCAGTCATGCAGTGTGTATTGTTACAAAAACCACATGCAAAAAGTAAAACAAAAGAACATA
Source organism: Xenia sp. Carnegie-2017 (assembly GCF_021976095.1). NCBI lineage: Eukaryota > Metazoa > Cnidaria > Anthozoa > Malacalcyonacea > Xeniidae > Xenia > Xenia sp. Carnegie-2017. The sequence goes on along the minus strand of NW_025813492.1, from coordinate 457,689 downwards.
TACAATGCTTAGAACGCAGGTTGAGCCTCTGGGAGCAAGGTAAAATTGATAAATTTGTTTCTGAAGGAAAATGTATACAGAAAAATCTTGTTGCAAAATGCAATAATAAAACGGAATCGGAAAAGGTTGCGAGAAGATTCAATCGGTTTTAGTGACGAACAAAGGCAAAAAATTTTCAACGCAAACTTTGAGCAAATTCTTAATTTGAAGAAACAAAAAGATATTCAGATACCCACAGTACGCGTGATGGATACAACCGACGGGAAAGAAAGAAACTCGGTAATAAACAACTAAGTGCGTACATTAGCTGACTCCGTCATTGTACAAAGTGTGCCGAAGACGATGCGTGAGCGCGCGACAGCAATACTGCAGCGTCCTAAAACAACACCGGATATAATAACTTGGGATGATTCAGGACAAGTCAAACTTGACGGTGTTATTATCCCTCAATCAAATATATCAGACCTCATTAGCGACGCCGTAAGAGGGAGAATGAATTTCAATCCTACAGGTTCTAGAGAATTCTTTCGCGTTTTATCAAAAATAAACATTCCTCGTGATTTGGTTCGGAACGATGTAAGATGGGAAGAAGCTCAAATCGAAACTTCGCCCGATGAAGAAGACGGAACAGCCCACCACAGAGGCTGAAAAACGACAACGCCTAAACTATCTCTACACTAAAGAAAACTCGTTTACGTTGGATAGACTATTAAAATTTGACATGTGAAGATTTGTTTTGTTTGAAGGGGAACTCCACCCTCACACAATGTTGGTCTTAAAACTTTGTCTTTCCCGTGAAAATAAATATGCGGCAATTTTTTTGTTTGTTTGATTCAATGTTTTCACAAAAAATGAGTTTGAAATGCTGCAGCTAGGGCATCCGGTGCGTGGGAGCGGAATATGTCAGCGGCTTGTATTTGACGTCATATGGTCAATTGCTGCTCAAAGCTCTATGTAAAGTCATTGCACAGCCATAACAAACTTGCGTCAAAATGCTTCTCCTAATCACAAAATGTTTCGTCAGAATTTTTTATTCATAGGTATATACACAAACAACTTTTATAGCTTACATGCAAGTATTGAGCTGGTTATTTGTATTCTGTTTTAATAGAACGATTTCACATCCATAAAGGTCATTATCGCACAGTTTCCGCACTACATATAGAATTTGAATGTCGATTAATATTATTTTTTAAAAAATACGAAGGTTTATTTGTGTGGAAACTGTGCTGTAATGCCGTTTGCTTCGTTTGCTTGTCCTCCGAATTCAACCTTAACAACAGTTTCTACTGATGTGAAACCAGTCTATTGCCATGAATAACATTGAATAATAATAAAACATTGTTGCGTAATTTAGATTCATTATGGTTAGAAAATAATCCTACATAAAACCATTGTAAAATTAGCTTTCGTGCATAGAATTTAGGTGTAGTTTCCTTGACGTAAAGTATGAACTTATAGTTTCTTAGTTATTTGTACATAATTTCCCTTTTTAAGTCACATTTGGGACAAAAATTGCCAGTTCTATGAAAAAAAAAACACCCTCATATTGACCACCAATATGATGTGTGGCATTTGTCTAAATCTGTCACAAAAAAAAAAACAAACAAAGTCTAACATTAAGGGAAACGATGACTTGACCCATTGGATTAAGTCCATTTCTAATCATCTTTGGTGGCGCTATGCAAGTTGTAACCAGAATGCAGAAGAATTGGTGGAAAATTAGAAGTCTATCCTTAACCAATAACAAGCATTTCTGGAGAGGGAACATATATTTTCATCAATATTGCCACCAACAATTAACAGAAAGAGAAACAAGCAGAAGAAGTGGTTATCTCCTACTTCACAAGCATATATTGCTGCAGAGAAGGTGATTTGTGACAAGAGGCTTCTAAAAGACCTGTGGAAGCTATCTTAGTTTTGTCACACAGGAGAGTTGGAGGTTTACCATTCCCTTTTAATTGAGCTTAATTAGTTTGTTATAAATTCATTTAGTTGATTTTATCAATTTCCCGGTGATTTTTTAGTTTAGTAAAGAGGGAGATAAATGAAGACATAACTTCTTTTTTCTACCTTTTAAGGCCTGTTCATATGAGACGGGTCCATTGAGTTCTATTAAATTACCGGTTGCGGAAAAAGGTCTGGAACCTGTTGTCAAAAAAACGAGGATGCTACAAGGAAATTTTGATAAAAAAATTCCACTAAAGTTTTTTCCTTCCCTCCTGATTTATAATGCAGCTCCAAGCGGTTAATAGATAGATGACTTGCCTTGTTTACGTTTTGCTGGCACGAAGACTTGGTCAAGTGAATGCTTTTAGACAACACCAGCCAACTATAATAAATCTGTCTTAGATTTATCTACCTAACAGCAAGTGCTGTGCACCGGAGTTAGGCAGGAGCTCAGGCTATTTTTGCGTGCTGGAGCCGGTTTTTTTTTATCTCCTGCAAAACTACGGCAGCAATCGTTTGTGCTGCAAAACAGTAGCGGATCTAGAGGTAGCCATTATTAAAAGATAATGATGACTGTTCTTACAAACTATGTACCTCTCAACTCGATCCTGATATATAAATCAGGCTCTTGAAGTTATTACTAGGCTAAAAAATATGTAAGATGTAAAATTTATCTAATAGCTGTAGCCTGCATAAAGCTCATTCCATAGTTCTTGTTATGATAATAATCTATTTTTAAAACATATCGTTACCGATAGTACTGTTTAAACTTTTAATTTAAATTATTTATTTGTACAAACCCAATTTCGACTAGTTTTATCCGCCATGAGAAGGTTATTATTCTCGATGGAGATTTTACTATAAATTCTACAAGCCATTATAGAAGTGTGTTTCACTTATGACGTTACAAGTTAATAAAATGGCCTTTTAAAAGTTCGCACAATAAGTGTCAAAAATGGCAACTTTGGACAATCATGACTTTGGATAGAAAAGTTAATTTTTATTTCTGATTTCAAATATAGGGTGAGGCTGCTTCTTTTTATTTGGCCAAAAGAGTTAGAGGTCAAAATTTGTTGCATAAGCACTTTAAACTGTTGAACAGTGACTTTCAAAATTAACTAGCCACCAACGAGTGATTCGAGTTATAAAATAGCCTGAGTTCAGATTTGACAGGAGGCTGGACCCGGAGATGAAAAACCGTAGATTGCACAGCCCTACTGCCAGCAAAACGCATATAAACATTATGTGAGCCATATTTCTACACAGCTTCATATTGAAAAAATCTTTCGCAAATGCTCTATTTTTTGCTTCATTTCCAAATCGAATCCCAAATGTTTCCCCCTATTTTTTGTTTTCTAGTTCACTCAACGTTGAGCCCGTGGGTGTTGTGGGCAGCGTCGCTTTTTTTACTAAGTGCTCGACTGGAACGAATGAATGCTGAAAAGGAAAAGGTCGAGGCTGAATTGGCCAACTCACAAAACTGTACGAATTTACGTTCTCATTATTCCCCTGACTGGTAGGCATATTGACGTACTTCATGTATGGCCAAAGTTTTTGAGAGAGATACTTTTGCTTGTATAATGCTTTTAGACAACACCATGAGTCGAGTATTGACGTTGCGACGGATAATGGACAGCAATGAAAGCCGTTTTGCTATCAGGGGGAAAAATCTGCTTTCCGACCATCGGAATCGTTTTTGAAGGAGGGATCAAAATTGGCCGGGCCTGTTCCCAGTCGAAAGATAGTGTTCTTTGTTAATACGAAACTCTTTGCCATCGACTGAAAAAGTTAGAAAAACATGTCAATTCAAACTGTTTGAGCCAGTTTTTAAAACAGATCATTGGAAGTGCAAATCAATTCAACGTTACTGAATTTTGACTGTCATAGAACGTGACGATGTGTGAAGTCTTACGGAAAATGTTGGCTTGCTAATGCTTATTGTGTCAATACGATCCTATAATGTTGAATGACAGATGGCAGCTTCTTGTTGCTATCATCTGTTGGGGAGGTTGAGAATGTTAAAAGCTTTGTGGAAGTGCAACGGGGCCATGCTCTTGAAAAAAATTTAAAATGTAGGGCCCGTCAATGTTATTTTCGGTGTTTTTTTGTGCTGAAAGTAAAGTAAAAGTCAATTATTAATAACTCCCACTGTTCATAAAAGAAAGTTTTTATACAATTGGAGTGAGCCCTACTCTCCAGTCCATCCCAATGGTTAACTGGTGGCTCGTTCACGGACTCAGTTAGAAAGGGCGAAATACCTGTCGCGCCTCTTCCACACATTAACTTGAACGAGCTGAGTGCATTTTAACGACCTGTTTTTATTTGCCTGATAGCATTCCAAGACGGACTGTTTCAGCAAAAAGCAAGCTGGCGTTCCTTTTTTCTTGCTAATTAAAAAAACAAGGTGTCAGTTAGCTCAAGTGAATATGTAGTCAGATATGTTTAGTTCTCATTTCAAATTTACACGAGGCACATTTCGTATCAAAATGCAACTTTTATTCGGATCATGCAAATCACATTACGTTTTCACGAGTGGTCAAACCTGTATCTTTCTCTATTACTATTTCTGGGTAGTTCTGATAATCAGTTCCAAAGTCGGCTGTAGCTGTTTTTCTGATCTACATATGTGCCGTAACTTTTCTAACAGCCAGTCCAGATAGCAACTCACCTCTTTAGTTTGTTGACTTTATATTTTAAATCAATTCAGTTTGGTTTCTACAGGATGCATTTCATTTTTTCGTTTGGCAAGGCCACTTATTTACTGGTTTGGATTGAAAACAAATTGACAAAGGCTACTCGTGCCAACTAACAACTCTGAAAATTCTGGTATCATTGTAATTAGTAGTATGGAATCAGCTGCAGTCGAAAATTTCTTAAAACACGGCTTATAGACTTCGAAAACGACGTCCTTAATCTTTTTATGCAAAAATGCACCACGATGAAATTATTTGATTTTGTTATTTTATTTTCTCTTATTTGAATGAATTAATATTGTAATAATTACTTCATAACTTACTCTACCCAATTCTTTGTTGATATAGTATATGCGAGTATAGTTAGAAAAACAATTATTCTGCTTTTGTGCTATTGGCTTGCTAATGCTTATTGTATCAATACGATCCTATAATGTAGAATAACACATGGCGGCTTCTTGTTGCTATCATTTATTGAATGACTGTTATTTACAAACAACATTTATAATGCGTATTTGCCTCAAATAAGGTAAGAGCACATTCAAATTGTACATGAAGTTTCCTTTGCTGTTATGGCATTGTGTATTCAACCTGATTTTATTTTTGAAACAAATGCACAATTTTATTAGGTGTTCATTTTATTCTTGTTAAGGTCAAAAACAAGCCAATAGCACAAAAGCAGAATAATTGTTTTTCTAACTATGCTCGCATATACTATATCAACCAAGAATTGGGTAGAGTAAGTTATGAGGTAATTATTACAATATTAATTCATTCAAATAAGAGAAAAATAAAATAACAAAATCAAATAATTTCATGGTGGTGCATCTTTGCATAAAAAGATTAAGGACGTCGTTTTCGAAGTCTATAAGCCGTGTTTTAAGAAATTTTCGACTGCAGCTGATTCCATGCTACTAATTACAATGATACCAGAATTTTCAGAGTTGTTAGTTGATACGAGTAGCCTTTGTCAATTTGTTTTCAATCCAAACAAGTAAATAAGTGGCCTTGCCGAACGAAAAAATGAAATGCATCCTGTAGAAACCAAACTGAATTGATTTAAAATATAAAGTCAACAAACTAAAGAGGTGAGTTGCTATCTGGACTGGCTGTTAGAAAAGTTACGGCACATATGTAGTTCAGAAAAAACAGCTACAGCCGCCTTTGGGACTGATTATCAGATCTACCCAGAAATAGTAATAGAGAAAGATACAGGTTTGACCACTCGTGAAAACGTAATGTGATTTGCATGATCCGAATAAAAGATGCATTTTGATACGAAATGTGCCTCGTGTAAATTTGAAATGAGAACTAAACATATTTGACGACATATTCACTTGAGCTAACTGACACCTTGTTTTTTTAATGAGCAAGAAAAAAGGAACATCAGCTTGCTCTTTGCTGATACAGTCCGTCTTGGAATGCTATCAGGCAAACAAAAACAGGTCGTTAATGATAAATGATTTTTGCCAGACTCACCACACGGCTAAAAAGTCTTCCCGCTTCAAAATACAGTGAATGACTTTTAGGTTCATGTCTGTCATAGAGATGAATCAATTCAATGATCATCGAATTGCAATACTAAAACTTGCCAGTTAGCTACGACACCGAACAAATTTTATTTCAATCAATGCTGCCATTCAATTCAATTGCCAAAACTAACTTCATAAATTTTTTTAGCGTTTGAAACATAACTCAATGTACTTCCATACTCTCACCACCTTACCAAAAATATGTATGTGCTTGTGTAAAACAACATAGATTATAAAATAAAAGCATTAAAACATGTGCGCTGATTGGTCTATAGCTGTGCTTGAATTAGCCAATGAGAACTGATCTGAGCTCAACCAATGAAAAGAATCAATCAATAAATAAGAATTTGCGAATCAATTGTGAATATATTTTAGTGAAAAATTGAAATGTTTCTGTTCATTTGTCTATTTTGCATTTTTGTTGTCTTATAAAAGAAATTAAAAATGTTTTTTGTGCTTGCACCGACTTATGCAGACCTCTGACATGTTTGGGACTGAGAACTATAGAGCTGGGGCATCCTTTGACTTTGGGATTGCACTGATCAGCTCTAAAGTTTGCCCAAAGATCTCCTTTTGTGAATCTTGCCCGTCGCCCAGGCAATATTCCTTTTGACTATGTCGAATAGATGCAACAACTCAAGCTTTTGAATATTTTATTCCCTGGCAAAGTTTATCGCATACATATATTGCTCGCTCACTCAGACTTTCTCTTCAACCCCTTTACAACAAAACTTATTGGTTAACGAAATTATAACAACTAAGGAGATTTGTCTCTCTGTCAGTAGGACATTCAAAATAATATAACTTATTCCCAACACTCCTTGGTTTGCATGAGCCGATGCAAACAAAGTAAACATTTTTTATTTCTTAAATGCATTTAAAATGCATAGATATTTCACAATAAACAACTTACTTTATTAATAAATTCCAGTGCCAAAGTAAAATTACTCTTCTTTACAAGGTATGCAGCCTTGAAAGAGAAATGAAAAACACGACATGACGAAATGGCATATATGTTTTCTATGTGCATTGTGTACTTTACATACATTCCCAAACAATGCATCAATATTCTCTGAAGTTGGAAAATATTATAGTGAAATATTGAAAATTGTAAAGTCTTTTTGAGAAAACATTAACATACCCCTGTAAAGCCTCATCAAAATATTTTATGGATTCCTTAATAGCAGAATCTTGTTTACTTGCACGATCAATCCATCCACGTAAAAATAGTTCCCTGTATGTACATATGAAAGAAGACAGGTTAAATTGCAGTTATGATGTGAAAGGCATGTTTAGAAAACCTCTTTCGAACCATTGGACATTTTCAACATTCTGTCAACATATTCTCTTGCTTTTTCATGACGTACTGTGTGCCATAAAAACATTGCAACAAACTCAAAGTATAGCGCATTCTCACCAACACTTGTTTGAATCTTTTTCAATGTTGTTTCCAATTCATGTACACTTTCCTTTTCAATTAATTGTACCTTTTTATGTACCTTTTTATGAAAGTATTTTAGGACATATTGCCACTTCCCAAACCCTGGGCAAGTGCAAAATATAACCTACTAGCAAAATGGGAAAAATCGGAAAAACCGTGTATTTCTTGGTACCAAAATTTCATTACTTGATAGTCAAAAATACTTCTTATATCATTTCTTTTAGCATAAGCTCCTGTAAGACGTTTTATTTAGCAAATCTTAATGCAAATTAATATATTTAGATGATCTTAAAACTTTTGGATAGGCCAATTCATAAAATTTTTTCACTAAAAAACCCAAATATACACCGATTAAGTGTCATTTACAATATATGTTTCATATATTGAACTTGTGATAGGTGCATATAGGGGTTTTATGTTATGTACCCATCACCCAGACTACAGAAAGTTCAAGAACGAAGTAGAAATTGACTTAAGAAGGATATCAATACTGTCAATATCAATACTGTCAGATTTAGTAAAGACCGCAAACGAGCAAAATTTATGCTAAGATCAAATGCGAATTATGGATATCACTTGAATTAGCACGATAAGAGACATCATGAAAACGTACGTCCTTGTATGTGTAGTAAAGCCCATAAAGGTCTTTGTACCCATTAATTGCATACAACGAAGGTCCATTTTTAACTCTTCAGAGAGTGAAAACATCTTAGTCTGACAATGAACTAGAATTCGTTGCTTGCAAATAGTACGACAAATCGTTTAGGGCAGGGGTCTCCAAACTTTACAGCCAGAGGGCCACACGAACTTTCATCCAGCATGTTGAAGGCCGACGAACCGTATATCGCTGGTCAAAGTGCGAATATTTTAATAAAACAAAGTACTTTTTAAAATAGACATGTTTCGACATCTCATGATGCCATCCTCAGTATAAGTGAAATATTAAATGACACAAGGTTTATATAAAAGTATTATGATTCATAAATGACAACAATAAAAAGGAACAGAATATACATTTGCGACTCTTTGCGCCATTTATCCACCAGAATCAGGGAAAATACCACAACAGACAAATACTCTCATATCTAACCCACACCTTCTTAAATCTCACTCATGTAAAACCAACTATTCCCCCCCTTGCCTCAAAATCATCGACACTACCGACACCTCATTCTCCCTTAAAATCAAAGAAGCACTCCACATCAACAAAACTAAACCTGACCTCAATGTTCAAGTTTTTAAATTCAATACAATGTTCAGTTTATAATACGCTCGGACGCTCCACCTTAATTTTATCTTAATTCCTTTTTATTGTTGTAATTTATGTATCATATTACTTTTATGTAAATCTTGTATCATTTATTATGTCACTTATACTGAAGATGGCATCATGAGATGTCGAAACATGTCTATTTTAAAAAAAAACTTGTCACGTATATTAAATGCGCAAAACGAAGCACATCACACAAGCTTCATTAGCTAAGAAAATATTTATTCAAAATTTAAAGGTTAAGTTTCAACCAAGTGTAATATCATAACAAAATCACAATTAGTCTCTTCTGTTTTCTCAATGTGAGTGATGAAATTGGCTTCTTAAGTGTCTCTGCGGGCCGGATTGAGAGTCCCAACGGGCCGCATGTGGCCCGCGGGCCGTAGTTTGGAGACCCCTGGCCTAAACGATTTGTCGTACTATTTGCAAGCAACGAATTCTAGTTCATTGTCAGACTAAGATGTTTTCACTCTCTGAAGAGTTAAAAATGGACCTTCGTTGTATGCAATTAATGGGTACAAAGACCTTTATGGGCTTTACTACACATACAAGGACGTACGTTTTCATGATGTCTCTTATCGTGCTAATTCAAGTGATATCCATAATTCACCTTTGATCTTAGCATAAATTTTGCTCGTTTGCGGTCTTTACTAAATCTGACAGTATTGATATTGACAGTATTGATATCCTTCTTAAGTCAATTTCTACTTCGTTCTTGAACTTTCTGTAGTCTGGGTGATGGGTACATAACATAAAACCCCTATATGCACCTATCACAAGTTCAATATTTGAATAAAATGAAACTTTATTTGTCAAACCTGAGCTCCAGTTCATATCAAATACTGCTATCCGCGTGCAACATTGCATACTTTTCTTAAAATAAAGGCATCGATCGCTGCGGTTCTAATAGTAGAACCTAGTCTCGCTCAGAGATTTTATGGTAGTTAAAGTGAGCCACTTCAGCCATTAGTCAACCTAAAGGGCAAGAATGAGCTACACAATATACCAATACAGCCTTCGGTTCTTTTTCTTTGAATTGGGTGTAGTAACTGCATTCAGATGTCGAGTAATATAGGTATTTGGTGCCCCATCATCTGCTTGTTTATGACTGTTCAAATCAGGGGAAGGTTACCGCGAATACGGCTGCTGTGACTATCAAGTCGTCATACAACTTGGGAATAAACAATTTAATGAAATTAACCAAATTATAATTTGTTACTTTCAAATTACGTTAAAGACCGTTTGGTCCCACGTACAACATTCAACAACAACAATTTGTCTTTTACTCTAACTAAACAACAACACTCTTTCAAACATCACGTCCTTCTTCCGATTCCGTTCAAAGCGGCAAATCATACGGTAGCAAAATCATTATAAGAGAAACTTTTAGCAATTTGTGTGGTGTGTCACAGGCAATTTTTACAGTCAGCCAACTTCCAAGGATGATAGCTAACCACAGTTGCATACACTTTTTTATTTAATTTGAATAATAGAATTTTGATCATAGTCTCTTATGGCTAAATTCCGTCCTAAATTTTCATCGTCTTTTTTCTTTGATTTTTTTTTTCAGACAGAAGTAAAAACGGTGAAGAAATTAAAGTTATTGCAACACTTGAAAACAAGAGAATTACGAGTTTTTTCAATCCTGGGTGGGGTGTATTTTTGTCAATATTAAAAATTGGAACACATTCCTAGTTTGATTGAATTTTCATGATCTTCTCCAAACTCTTCGAAGTTCTATGTAGGAATCCTGCGATGATAAGTATAAAAGTGAACAATTTTATTGGAAAAAATATAAATGCGATAACTATACGGTAATTCCATGGAATTGGGAGATTTTGTTGCGTTTTTAACCACAAGTAAGGTTACAGATATCGTTGGGACTAAATCTCGTTGATAACAAGTTTTCAAGATTGTCTATGACGAGTAAAAAGACCTTTATATAGTTATGCGTCACATGAATTTATTTGTTCGAATGAAGTGGATTTGATGTTTATTTTATTAGCCACTGCTTGGTCTATTCCATTCAATCAGCATATCCAAATTAATAATTTTTCTCGTAATACTTTTTATTCTCTACAGTTATGAAACGTTTAATAATTTGTTAATAAACAAGCGTTTACACAACTATTGCAAGAGCGAGTAAGAAAGAATAGAGAAAATGAACGATCATTTATCTTCTATAAGAGCTCAACATTTACTCATATTGGCAGCCATTAAATCAATCGACTCGCTACATTCACCTTGACCTGTCATACATTCCTTGTTATTTTCTAGGGCGGTTGGATGTGAATAAAATATCATTAGCCACGGCTTCGCAGAGGGGTAGCAATTTCTACATATTAGTTGTCATTTGCATCTTACATATTTTAGTTACTGATGCTTGTTTGAACTGTTGTTTTCTGAGCTTATCTAAAAAACCTTATATTGTCGTAGTTTGAAGCTTCACGTAAGACTCGAAATGCCGGACAGAAAGATAAAGGAAAATAGATGCAACTCTCTGGGAAAAATTATAATCAATTTAATTATTATGTCGACATACATATCAGTCATTCAATCTAGAAATAACACTAAAATGATGCTTAGATTGTATTTCTTTCCTTCCTTTTTCATCTTTATCAAACACCAGTGGCAATGATTATTTTCACTTCTGTTTTTGATCAATGGTAGTTAAGGCAAAGTTTTCGTCAAGCTGATGACCAGGAATGACATTTTTACCACTTGAACATCAAGAACCATAACATATATTAGTACACCTTAAACTGATGATTTCGTCTGATGATATATAATGAATACAGCTACGTAAAAGCACTATTGATAACGCTAAGTGTATATGAGCAGCAGAGGGGTAACTAAAACGTTAATTGGGGGTGTGTATATTCATATGTTCAGTTGTGCCCTACTAATTTCTTTTGAAATTCAATTCACTTTCAAAAGAAATCAGTAGGGCACAATGGAATATATGAATATGCACTCCCCCCCACCACCAATTAACGTTCCCAGTTACGCCTGTAAAAAGCAATGTGATACAATGATACAACTCATCAAATTATGCGTATATATGATATATAAATATTCCAATGAAATATTGGTTAGAATTAATGATGAATGTATTTACAGGCTAAATATAGCGTTAAAACGAAAAACTGAAACTTTGAGATTAGGGTTAGTTTTGTTAGTAATCAGTGCTTCTTTCATTTTAAATGTGAATGTAGTATCTGCAGCGTCAATGATTTTAAAGCGAGAAGGTGAATAGTTAGTTAATGTCAGTGCAGAAGCGTTTGAAGATGTTTGTAAGTCAGCGTTGTGTGTGTAGTGAATGATGTCATGTCCGATGCACGGTAGTTTAAAGCAGAGAGTTTTTATATGGACTGTTCGTTGTCGTTGGTCGTGGTTGTTATATCGCACGTTTTAGTGTTTGCTTTGTTCTTAGTATTAGTTTTTTCATGGAGATATCGTTTGACAGTTTTGTCGATGAAGTGTAGTGGGAAAGAGTTGCGTGATAAAATAGGTTTGATGCTCTTTCGGTCTTGTTGAAAGCCATTGTCGGTGTTGTTAATTGTGTATGCTCTGTCTATAAGTGTGTATATTAATCCAGTCTTGTACAAAAGCGGTGAAAAGCTGAAATAATTCGTCAATAGTCTTGTGTAGGTTGGTTTAAGATACGTCGACCTTTTACAGATGTCATGTGATTTTGTTAATAAAATGTCAAAAAAAGGTCGTTGGTTTTGTTTTTCAGTTTCAAGAGGAAATTTAATGTTCGCGTGCTTCTGTTGATGTAGTTAAAATAGTGCATAGCCTCAGTCTCGTTTGTAAAAACACAAAAATGGCTGTTTTAGTTCTGTCTTGTTCATGATAAACTTAGGTTTGTGGGTGAAAATAGCGTCAATGTATGGCTATAGGCAGGAGCGTAGCCAGCCGACAAGTTTTGTCGTGCTATGTAATTTTTTCTGTGTTCACTCACTGTAAAAACAATAGATTTCTAAAGAAATGAATAATGATAATGATCTTAAATTTACACAGCACGATCAAATTAGTTGGCTGGCTACACCATTGGCTATAGGTCAATCGTCTCAGTAAGTTGTATGTTAGTGAATAGGTTTTCAACGTCGTATGAAATGAGGAATTTGTGACATGAAGTTGATGAGTTGAAAGATGAGAATTCGTCAAGGAAAGAGAAGGAATCTTTAGTGGAGTAGTCGTCTGGTATGAGTGGTGTAAGTTAGAAACTAAGATACTTAGCTAGATTATAATTATAAGAATTCGTTGAAAAGATTATTGGTCGTAGCGGAAAATGTTCTTTTGCTTCACGTTTCTTGTAACTTGGGTAAGCCAAAATCTGACGGGATGGTTGATTTCAAAAGTTTCAGTTCTTTGTTTTTCATTTGTTTGATGATATGTTGTGGACTGTTTTATTGTGTCTGATAAAGCTTTATTCTTCGTAAGATGACAAAGTATCTTTCGACGAGTGCATGAGCATATCTTAGCTACGTAAGTTTTTCTTTGTGTTCTTTTCAAGAGCTTTGTTTAGAATAGTCCACTCGAGAGATAATAGACTATAGATTATAGTCTTTACACCTTTTGTCATTTCTTGATTCATTTGCGAGCTTCCGTTGTTCCTTACTTTGTTTGTGGCACTACACTTCGTCGACAAAACTGTCAAACGATATTTCCATGGCAAAACTAATACTAACTGCAAAGCAAACACTAAAACATACGATATAACAGCAACGACCAACAACAACGAACAGTCCATAAAAACTCTTTACTTTAAAGTTTTAACTACCATACACACACAACGCAAATTTACAAACATCGTCAAACGCTTCTGCACTGACACTAACATCCGACTAATTTTAACTTTCTACAAAATCGAAAATTACTTTTTATTCAAAGATTCTATCCCTGATTCTATTAAATCTCTGGTGGTAAACCAATTCGAGTGTGCGGGATGTCCCCTCACTTGTCCACCAGAATCAGAGAACCAACTGACAAAACTTATATCTCTATCGACACGTTTTGAAATTCCCTTCGCGCAAAACTATATACCCTCTTGCTTTAAAATCATTGGCACTGCAGATACTACATGCACACTTAAAATCAATGAATCACTTCACATTAGCAAAAGTAACCCCAATCTTAACGTTCAAGTTTTTCGTTTTAACACTATATTCAGCCTGTAAATACAATCATCATTAATTCTAACAAATATTTAATTGTAATATTGCTATATAATCTACTCATACTTTATGAATTGTATCACTGTATCATATTAATCTTATGTGTTTTTCATATCATGTGCATCCAATCTGTGACTTTTGTAAATGCGAGGGAGATTGTCGAAATACATGGAATGCCGGTGGCTATACGGAAAATGATGGTGATAATTCTGGAGAAGAAGAATCAGATAAATCGGAAAAATCGGAAAAACCGTGTATTTCTTGGTACCAAAATTTCAATACTTGATGGTCAAAAATACTTCTTATATCATTTCTTTAGCATAAGCTCCTGTAAGACGATCAGAAAATGGGAAAATGCCACTTCCCAGGGTTTGGGAAGTGGCAATATGTCCTAAAATACTTTCATATGGTCCCTGAACACATTTCTGGAAAAAAGTTGCACTTAGTATTTTTGTCGAGGTACCCTTAACTCAGCCCCTGACTAAATGGCAGAAAACGATAACACAAAAATCTAGCTTGTACCATTAATTCGTACGAATAACTATGACATCTACAGATACTCTAATACTGGTATGTCTCATCTTATAGATAATTCTAACATTAGTTGCAGAAATATAAATTATATTTTGACTCAAAAGCATGTGCAATCTTTTACTTGGCAACAGGGCAGTATCAACTATTATTGTCGAGCAAGATTTTACAGGCACCTACAAAACGTGTGTTTGCAAGGTTTACAGAAGCACGGAGGTGATCCATTTTTGACATTTTGGAAAGCATTTGGAATACTGATAGAATGTTTGTTGTTAATAATGTAGAGTATTGTCGTTCTCAATCTGCAGCTGTTGCGTTGCGTAGTCCATGGCAACAGGCTTTCTCTAGATTTTCTCGTAATTGATTGTCCCATTTTTACTAGTACTTTGTCATTTGATGCATTCTGACTGTTTTAAAACTGTCTGTGTATACTGTACCCTTCAAATAAGAAAATTTTCACTTTATTTTGTCTCCTGTCATTTCACATATGAAGCTTTACATTCAGCCAGCAGAATTTATGTCAATTTATAGTGGTTGGTCTCTTATCCATCACTAAACTAGCTTGTGCTTGCTTAAAAGCTCTATTTCTTTGTATTTAAAATGATCCAATGATATTTATTGAAGTATACTGTATTGTCAATACTTCATAATGGTTGTTACATTGACTTGCAGATCGTGTGTCAGAATCCATTAGAGAATTTGAATCCAAGAAAGTGAAGAAGTTGTCGTGTGTTGTTTGATGGCATTAATTTATGCACATAAAAAGGTACAATTAATTGACAAGGAAAGTGTACATGAATTGGAAACAAGATTGAAAAAGATTCAAACAAGTGTTGGTGAGAATGCGCTATACTTTGAGTTTGTTGCAATGTTTTTATGGCACACAGTACGTCATGAAAAAGCAAGAGAATATGTTGACAGAATGTTGAAAATGTCCAATGGTTCGAAAGAGGTTTTCTAAACATGCCTTTCACATCATAACTGCAATTTAACCTGTCTTCTTTCATATGTACATACAGGGAACTATTTTTACGTTGATGGATTGATCGTACAAGTAAACAAGATTCTGCCATTAAGGAATCCATAAAATATTTTGATGAGGCTTTACAGGGGTATGTTAATGTTTTCTCATAAAGACTTTAGAATTTTCAATATTTCAATATAATATTTTCCAACTTCAGAGAATATTGATGCATTGTTTGGGAATGTATGTAAAGTACACAATGCACATAGAAAACATACATGCCATTTCGTCATGTCGTGTTTTTCATTTCTCTTTCAAGGCTGCAAACCTTGTAAAGAAGAGTAATTTTACTTTGGCACTGGAATTTATTAATAAAGTAAGTTGTTTATTGTGAAATATCTATGCATTTTAAATGCATTTAAGAAATAAAAGATGTTTACTTTGTTTGCATCGGCTCATGCAAACCAAGGAGTGTTGGGAATAAGTTATGTTATTTTGAATGTCCTACTGACAGACAGACAAATCTCCTTAGTTGTTATAATTTCGTTAACCAATAAGTTTTGTTGTAAAGGAGTTGAAGAGAGAGTCTGAGTGAGCGAGCAATATATGTATGCGATAAACATTGCCAGGGAATAAAATATTCAAAAGCTTGAGTTGTTGCATCTATTTGACATAGTCAAAAGGAATATTGCCTGGGCGACGGGCAAGATTCACAAAAGGAGATCTTTGGGCGAACTTTAGAGCTGATCAGTGCAATCCCAAAGTCAAAGGATGCTCCAGCTCTATAGTTCTCAGTCCCAAACATGTCAGAGGTCTGCATAAGTCGGTGCAAGCACAAAAAACATTTTTAATTTCTTTTATAAGACAACAAAAATGCAAAATAGACAAATGAACAGAAACATTTCAATTTTTCACTAAAATATATTCACAATTGATTCGCAAATTCCTATTTATTGATTGATTCTTTTCATTGGTTGAGCTCAGATCAGTTTTCATTGGCTAATTCAAGCACAGCTATAGACCAATCAGCGCACATGTTTTAATGCTTTTATTTTTTAATCTATGTTGTTTTACACAAACACATACATATTTTTGGTAAGGTGGTGAGAGTATTGAAGTATATTGAGTTATGTTTCAAACGCTAAAAAAATTTATGAAGTTTGTTTCGGCAATTGAATTGAAATAAAATTTGTTCGGTGTCGTAGCTAACTGGCAAGTTTTAGTATTGCAATTCGATGATCATTGAATTGATTCATCTCTGTGACAGACATGAACCTAAAAGTCATTCACTGTATTTTGAAGCGGGAAGACTTTTTAGCCGTGTGGTGAGTCTGGCAAAAATCATTTATCAGTTTTCTGCTATTGACTTGGAAGTGACTGACATTCGTTTTCATAAAATCCTTTACCTACTAACTATAGAACTATATATACCCAAATAGTCCAGCATATACTAACACATTTCTTATTATATTTAAAAAATGATCGCTTTTCTTGTAGTGTGGAAGTAATACATTAGTTCTTCAACAAACATTTGAATTAATTGTTCGTTCCCAGTCACTCAGTGAGACGAATGCCGAGTACACTGTTGAAGTACGTAGCTACCTTTGAATTTGTTTTTGAAATTACTTAAATTGTACTTGACGTACTATAAAAATTCAATCTCTTTCTCAAATCTTTTCTTCTGAGAACACCTCGTAACTACTTTTAAGGAAAAAAAATGAATATTTTTCGAAACTATTATGATTTTATTGATGTGTGATACTCATTTGTGAATTTTAACACAGAAAATTTTATTTCAAAGCTTGGTAATCAGTTAGTTATGCAGATGAAAAATCATGATGCAATGAAGGCGTATCGCAAAGCTATGAAACTAGATTAAACAAGTGTTCCTGCATTGACCGGTAAACTGAATTACAACGTACAATGTAATTAAAAGGCTTCGCCCGTTTAATATGCCAAATGCCTACTGCACGATAGACACTCCTTGGCCGTTTGTGAAGTAAATGGCTCGTTCATAACGTGGAATTTTAATTGTGTGCTATAAAACGAACATAACTTTTAACTTTCGCCTCAATAGTTGAAACTTTCCAAAAGCTTGAAACTTACAGTCTTATACAATTGAGTACGTTCGAACATCGTATGAGGGAGTTGATGGGTCAATGTTGGATCGTAAGAGCATCTAAAGCTGTACTTGCAGTAAAATGGCGTTGATTTTTCCTTGATGTTAAATTTTTTCATTTTTTCAGGCCATTAAAGCATTGTTTTATTAATCGACATAGATCTTTTTCATTGATTTTGATTGTTCTGTAAAGAAATAAATGATTTGCTCCTTGCATAACCAATAAGTTGTTCATGCGCATATCTACATGCCCTTATAATTTTAATATAGGCATTATAAATTGCCAACTTCTGGAGAATATGATTGAAGATACTGAACAGCAACTTGAGTTTCTAAATGAAATTCAGCAGTCTATTGGGAAGTCTGCGGTAAGGAATTTATCTGCATGGTCTGTATAAAATTTAACTAACAAAAATACCTTCTTTATTTATCTGTATGTCAAGTTTACAAATCACTATTGGTTTATATAATTGTATGGCTGAGGTTACATATAATCCGTATTTGACTTTGTCTTTTGTAAACAAGTATATAGTACAAGGCTATGATGAATAAAATCATGAAATACGTGATTACCATTTAGTTATTACCATTTTTTCTGAGGGATAAATTTCTGTTTACGTCATGCACATCGAAACTTAACGAAAAAAATTGAATTTGTTTTTGTGACTCTATCGCATTACGTATAGCAATTGTCTTATCTCGGTGCAGTCCTCGCTCGTAAAAAAGGAAAGAGATTTGAGGAAGTTGTTAATTTACTACAAGAAGCTAAGGACAGCCATTTTAAAGAATTGCAGGTGTTTGTACATGTTATATCGTTTCTCTCTTTCTATGTACAATGAGGTCATCTTCGGTGTTTCTATATACAGCTGAGGTCATCTTCGGTGTTTCTATGTACAGTTATGGTCGTGCACACAATTACATTTACACAATTACAGTTACTATTTGTTGAAAACTGCAACTGAACCAATTGCTGTAAGCCTCAAATATTTTAACACTAAAAATCAATTATTTAATCAATAGCAATCAATTATTTAATCAAGTAAATGGTTTGAACCCGGGAGTATCGTTACATGTTTGTAAATGATGATCGTCCAGGTTAATAATAAAGTCATTTTGACTGAACTGACTACCAATTGTGAAAGTCAGTCAAATAATTATTTAACAGTAACAATCATTTATTAATCAATAACAATCAATTACGTAAAATTCCATCGACAAGGCAACCTTATAGAAACGCTATCAAATCAAAATTCTCATTTGTAACAGAAGTTCATAGCATTTCTATTTATTTATTTCAGGGCATTCCTTTAGGATTTGAGTATTTTTGAAGCTGAATCTAGAGTTTTATTGCAAACCATTGAAGAGTATCTTGTCTTTGCTCCAAATGAGGTAATTACCTATTAACACTATAAATATTGTGCATTCAAACAATTTTTCTTACGATTTTCGCATTCAGGTGTTTGTACTCTACTGCTATATGTACTTCTCAAAGCGAGGGAGGGGAGTACTCTTCTAGTCTTACCTTTAGTGTGCGGCTCAGTTTTTGAATCTGGTTTAGATTAATTCATAAAGTCTAGCACTTGTATATATGCGTCTGCATGCCTTCGAAGTAGGTAAGATAACCCCAAATGATTTTAGATAAGTTTATCGAAACGGTCAACACTCAAATCCCTATCTGTGAAGAAACACATGAAAATAAGAACACCCGAAAGAGGTAATTTCTGTATGGTGCTAATTATCAATAATATTTTATTAATATAAACGTTGTGCTGCTGTTCTTGATCCATTGACTAAAGCAACGCCAGGTGTTTTACAAGGTCTTTATCTCATGGCTAAAGTGCGATATCTCTCAGGTGCGTTGTTGATTTGTATCTGACATTATGACTACGTATGAAAAAGGGAACTTTCTGTTAGTTATTAAACCATGTATGCATCGTTTTCCATTAACGTTTGTCGTATCGAAACTGTTCACCCATGGTTTAACCTAAAGCAAATTTGGGTGAGAAAACTTTTTATTGTGCACCATAAACTGTGTAAACTTTACCATTAACCTTATTAGGAATGAACACAGTCATTGAAAAAAACTTTGCAATGACTCCCGTCAGGCTCATCATATCATTTTTTTGTCAAAGCCAGTTACTGTACTCTCAAAATGACAATCATCAATGTATCTACTCAGCCTATATTCTCAGTATTCTGAAAAGTATGCCTTGTTTGACGAGATCTTCAGTTTTGTATAATGGCATTATAGTAAACTGCTTTATACTGCGCAGATACACACAATGCAATCAATAGTACTGATCCATCAGTAATCATGAAATTCAATATAAAATTACAAATGCTGGTTTGGTTACACAATAAAAACAAAACATGTGTTTCTTGCGTGTAATGGTGTTTTGTTTTAAAATCTTCATTCTATTTTGTGCACAGCAATTAAGAATGCTTTGCACATTGTTCCATTATCAGTCAAAATTTTGGATGACTTGTATTTTCCATACAAACACTAGAAACAGAATGTGTTTGATCTTTGGTTAGAGGTGCTTTTGGGACGAAGATCTTTAGGGAGGTCGTGGTGAAAAAAGAGGAGTCAGTGACAGTTCAACAGAAAGCGAGTAATGCATTCATTGTGTTTGTATGTTTTGATTGTCAATCTAGGCATGATATTGAAAGAAAAGTAATGCCTGACATTTAAATATTTTGGCTAGCCAACTAGAATTTGCCTTAATTTGGCGACAAATTAAGTAAGAGATGTATACATATTACTGAGAATATTACTAGCATAAATTATTGTTGCTCACTATCTTTCAATGATGGCTTGCTTTGGCCATACCTACCTATTATTTCAAGTCCAGCATAAATTAATATACCTTTTGTAATCACATTCACTCATTGCACTTTGTATAAATATATAAATAAGTTTTAAAATTTGTAATCCAGGCATTGAATACATAAAAGATAAAAGTTTCTTCGGATAAAAGTTTTTTCTTCGGATAAAAGATAAAAGTTTTTTCTTCGGATTTTAAATGAGTTTTATTGAGCTTTCGACTTAATACATAAAATACATAAATAAATAATACATTGAATACATAAAATTGAATACATAAAAGATAAAAGTTTCTTCGGATAAAAGTTTTTTCTTCGGATAAAAGATAAAAGTTTTTTCTTCGGATTTTAAATGAGTTTTATTGAGCTTTCGACTTGTTGCTTTGAGCCCTCATCAGAATGAGGAAATGTGCGCGCGGCCAAAGAAACTTCATTAGAGCAAGAAGCATTGAAACGGCGAGAAAAGTAAAAAGCATTGAGGGAGAAGAGCGCTGCTGCTGCTGAGGTATACTATTGTCTTAATTGTTTATTTCAACCGTCAGGCTCATCGTATCATTTTTTTGTCAAAGCCAGTTACTGTACTCTCAAAATGACAATGATCAATGTATCTACTCAGCCTATATTCTCAGTATTCTGAAAAGTATGCCTTTTTTGACGAGATCTTCAGTTTTGTATAATGGCATTATAGTAAACTGCTTTATACTGCGCAGATACACATAATGCAATCAATAGTACTGATCCATCAGTAATCATGAAATTCAATATAAAATTATAAATGCTGGTTTGGTTACACAATAAAAACAAAACATGTGTTTCTTGCGTGTAATGGTGTTTATTTTTAAAATCTCCATTCTATTTTGGGCACAGCAATTAAGAATGCTTTGCACATTGTTCCATTATCAGTCAAAATTTTGGATGACTTGTATTTTCCATACAAACACTAGAAACAGAATGTGTTTGATCTTTGGTTAGAGGTGATGTTGGGGCCAAGATCTTTATGGAGGTCGTGGTGAAAAGAGAGGAGTCAGTGACAGTTCAAAAGAAAGCGAGTAATGCATTCATTGTGTTTGTATGTTTGGATTGTTAATCTAGGCATGATATTGAAAGAAAAGTAATGCCTGACATTTAAATATTTTGGCTAGCCAACTAGAATTTGCCTTAATTTGGCGACAAATTAAGTAAGAGATGTATACATATTACTGAGAATATTACTAGCATAAATTATTGTTGCTCACTATCTTTCAATGATGGCTTGCTTTGGCCATACCTACCTATTATTTCAAGTCCAGCATAAATTAATATACCTTTGTAATCACATTCACTCATTGCACTTTGTATAAATATATAAATAAGTTTGAAAATTTGTAATCCAGGCATTGAATACATAAAAGATAAAAGTTTCTCCTGATTTTAAATGATTTTTATTGAGCTTTCGACTCGTTGCTTCGAGCCTTCATCAGAATGAGGAAATATTATTTACACAAGCCGAAAGCTCAATAAAATCATTTTATACACTCCGGAGAATCTTTTATTTTTATACATTAAATATGCCTGGATTACCAATCTTTAAACTTCTAGATATATATCTTTCATTGTTTTCCTCCTTTCACATTTGATCTGCTGTGAAAGTTATAAAATTTAGAAACTACCAACCAATCACATTATTCCACCCATTTATCCAATTCGACGCTCTAAACGTTTCCAAGCTAAAAGCATGTGTATATAAATATCGTTATTCTGATGAAGGCTCGAAGCAACGAGTCGAAAACTCAACAAAAATCATTTAAAATCCGGAGAAACTTTTATCTTTTAAATATATAAAGGGATGAAAATAAAAGATTCTCCAGATTGGATAAAATGATTTTATTGAGCTTTCGACTTGTTGCTTTGAGCCTTCATCAGGATTGAGGAAATATTGTTTACACAAGTCGAAAGCTCAATAAAATCATTTTATACAATCCGGAGAATCTTTTATTTTTTACATTAAATATGCCTGGATTACCAATCTTTAAACTTATGTATATATATCTTTCATTGTTTTCCTCCTTTCACATTTAGATGTGCTGTGAAAGAGCGTGTTCCAAGGATTTGAAATATGTCTTTATTATCCTGGCGCAAATTCCAGGAGCGAATCTACATCTTGAGAAAGGTAGAGCATTTTTGCGTAAATTAATATTCGCGGTATTTAACTGACATGTTTATATATATATATATCTAATTTTGAAGACGTTAACACGCTGCAATATACTTGTGTTTTATATCATCTCAAAGAGCGTGTTCCACGGATTTTAAATATGTGTTTATTGTCCTGGCCCAAATTTCAGGAGCGAATCTAAAGCTTGGGAAAGTTGAGCATTTTTTCGTTAATTAATATTCGCGGTATTTAACTGACATGTCTATATAAATCTAGTTTTGAAGACGTTAACACGCTGCAATATACTTGTGTTTTATATCATCTCAAAGAGCGTGTTCCAAGAATTTTAAATATGTCTTTATTGTCCTGGCCCAAATTCCAGGAGCGAATCTACAGCTTGGGAAAAAGAGCATTTTTTCGTTAATTATTTTTCGTATATTCCTGCGATATCACCAGACAGCATTCTAGTGTTTTTGGTTATTGCATTTGGAGGACATATCTCTTACGTACATTTAATTTTTCCTCATTTCAAGTCTCCCGCATCGAAAGGGGATGATGCAGAAATGACGAGTCGCAGCTCGGGACTCATTGATGACAATGACAAGTTTTTCGTTGCGGATGAGGATATCACAGTGAATATGGAGATGATTCAGGATTGGCTGGATAATGAACAAGAAAAATACCAGCAACTAAAATCCAGCACGATCCTGTTGCAATCCTTTTACAGGCAACACCAAGCTCAGAGACAATATCTCGCTAAAAAGAAGGGAATAGTTTTGATTCAAGCATTTCTTCGTGGCTACACGACGAGAAAAAAACTGAAACAAAGGGATGATGCTTCACGAGTCCTGCAATGCCATTATCGAGCTTATGTATTGTCAAAAAATGTTCAAGAAAAATACAAGAACACTAGAAACGCCATAATCAAACTTCAAGCATTATGGAAAGGATATCAAGTTCGTATGAACTATAGTAAACAGAGGACTTGTATCATTCTTATCCAATCCAGAGTTCGTGGTTATATCATGAAAAGACAATACTTAAAAATGAGATTTGCTGCAGTTGTTCTGCAAATGCGTTATCGTGCATTTCGAGAAATGCTCGTCGCTCGTGCTCAATACTTAGATACCCGTAGATCAATCATCAAACTCCAGGCTGTTGTACGCGGTCATCGCTTTCGTCAAGAACTTAGACAGAAAGTCCTTGCAGCCGTTCTCATACAATCTTCGTTTCGCAGTTACCTCACATGGTCTCGATATGTATGTTTGAAGGAAAGTGCCATCATTCTACAGAGACGGTATCGTGCACGACTTACCATAATGCACCAGTCAGCGACAAGAATTCAGGCAGTTGTGAGATGTTTTTTAGCTCGAAGGTTTGCTCGAAAAAAAATGAAAGCAATCATAAATATACAGGTATGTTGGTGATTGTTGACGATTTTATAAAACCCGTCTATTTGATAACTATGAACTACAGTAGTAATAATTTTTTCCTTTCTCACCATAAAGAGAACGTGGCGAAATTACAACGTTCGAAAGCGCTTCAACTCGAAGAAGTTTAGAAAACTAAGAGAGCGAATTATTGTGGCTAATTCCAACGTCACCGAGTCCATGAAGCTTTGAAATCGTACTCGTTCTGCACTCGACTATTTACTAAATTGTAAGAATTTAACAACGGTCCGTGAAGCTCTGGTTCATCTTGGTATGTCGCACTATTTAATTTTTGCAATCTTCACTCCATTATCTTGTTTAAATTACAACGCCCATACAATCATATTATTGCCTTTAGTTCTATCCGAATTCTTATATACTGTCCATTTGCTTTTCCTCCCCATTCCATACCGTATTTTTCAGCATCAAAAGATTTGTACCCGAATTTCCTTTGGGATATTGATTTGATCATTCCTCATTCTATGAAATTTATCCAACTATACGTATATTGATCATACCGTATACCAAGATGTGTACCCAATTGTTCACCTGTATATTGATCATCCTTTTTTCTAAGATATATACCCAAGTGTGCTACTGTGTATTGGTTATCCCTTATACTCCATTCTCTCGACAGAGGTCGCAACAAGATGGACATTCAAGTGTTCACAACAACAGGTTGAGAATATCGCTCTCCGTGTTATTTTTCAAATTATCCGAGACTCAAATAGGAGTCTAGCTCACATGGGATTGATCAAACTGGCGTTAGATATTTTCACCAATGTGTCCAAGGTGAGTTTGGGCTGAGATCCATTGATATTTATTGAACATTACTGTCACTGAACGTTGGCAGTGTAATCAGTTTGTTGTTTTTGCCAATTGTTGCATGGTTAATTGTTAGTTGTTTTGTGACTCAACAAAACTTCATGCTTTCTGCATTGTTTTTCCACCATAGTTGTTGGTTCTTATTGATAAATGACTGAGAAACTGTAGTATTTTTTGTAAAGATATTGCCACTTTCACGAATAATGGTTGCACCTAATTTTTTATCATTATTCTAATATCTGACTTGAAACAAAAACCAACACACTTTTGCTAAAGTGATCATGTATCTAATTAGAAACCATTTTGATAAAAACACGAAACAATCCATGTTTTTTACCAAAATACTCTTTGGCATTCTTAATTTGACTATAAACTATATGCGCAACACATTTTTAGTGTCCAGCCACCCAGGATGCCGTGGTTTTAAAAGAAGAAAATGCATTGGAAACCATACTTGAACTCGCGTGTATTTTTCGCGAGAAAAAGGAAATTTTCCTCAGAGTTGCAAAGCTACTTACAATTTTATGTACTCACGAAAACGTAAGAAAGGTAAGCAGAAGTAAACCTCTAGGACAAGAGCTGCCTGCATGTATTTCTTCAAAAGGGTTAGTCATTCTTTGTAATGTCGAATTAATTTAGCAACTTTTGTCTGTTTTGATTCGGCTTTAGAAATTACTGAAAACAGAAAACGCTGCAATGAAGATATCTTCCATTTACTCCATCACAAAAAGGAAGTTTGAAGTCGAGATGAAACGGAACACGAAGATGAAACAACAAAATGGCAAGGGCGGACGATACAAGACTGATAACATTTATGGTGATGCCTTAACAGCCGTGATCACTCTTATGGAAACGATTGGTTTAGATTATCCCGTATAGATAGGTTTAGCTTATCCCGTATAAATAGGTTTACATTATCCTGTATAACAACCATTACATTCTAGTATTTTTTCTATTTAGGTCAAATTTATGCGGCAGTATGTAAAGTATTATTTTTAAATTATTTCTTATTTGCTCAAACTCACCGTTGTTTAACGCAGATTTAACGCGGTACTTTTTTTATTTTTAACATTTACTAGCCAAAATCAATTGATTAAATTACTCAATGGGAAACAGTCATTGACACGCGTAATATCATTTACCATTTGAACATCTACCAGGAAAAATTCGATTAGAATGATAATATGAAAATAGAAATAGACAAATTCTCGGTATCGCTAGTATGGAATGAACAAAGATCTTTTTCTTGTTATTTTAAATATTTGCATCTTAAATAGTTATGCAATTAAGTGTGTCATTGACACGCGTAATATCATTCACCACTTGAACATTTACCAGGAAGAATTCGATTAGAATGATAATAGGAAAGTAAAAATAGACAAATTCTCGGTATCGATAGTATCGAATGAACAAAGATCTTTTTCTTGTTATTTTAAATAGCTGCATCTTGAATAGTTATGCCATTAAGTGTGTCATTGACACGCGTAATATCACATTTTTCAATGAATTCTTGCATTTTAGATGAACAGACTATTCTAAATTCTAATACTGTATATCTTACATGCAAATATCCTTAATGTTTTTTCCTTCTCATTAGTTGTTGCATGGTAACGCCTTGTTTGATTCGGTTGTGCAAATTTAGAATCTCTTGTGTTTTTTTTTTAATGTAGTTGACTGCAATCAATGGTTAATCACAAACATTAAACAGTTATACTATAAAACGTTCCATTTGCTGTGATTACAATAAGCGGATTGTGTTTTGATTTATGTTTTTAAATTTCTTGGTAGAGATTTGTACGGAAAAAAGTAACTTCCAATTACGTTCACATTGACAAAGACACCATTGCCTTACTGAGTTTAAGGTGTCCCTGATTGTGATAGCTTCATCATAATTGATGAAAGT
This sequence comes from Xenia sp. Carnegie-2017, assembly GCF_021976095.1. Lineage (NCBI taxonomy): Eukaryota > Metazoa > Cnidaria > Anthozoa > Malacalcyonacea > Xeniidae > Xenia > Xenia sp. Carnegie-2017. The sequence continues at coordinate 430,894 of NW_025813492.1, read as the reverse complement.
AAACCATTGCACTTAATTTGTTTTAAATGAAGTTTATAAAGATGAAACTTTAGTTTGATAGTAGTCTTTTCTATATCTTGTTATAGCTACCTTGTTGCTGTGACAATTTTTTTGTGATTTTGTTGTTTTGTTGGGTAATCATAATTTTTAGAATCTGTGAATAATAAGCTTTCTCCTAAGATGTAGCTACTTTGCTACTATTATGATAAGTGTTTTTGTTTCGACAATAATTTGTAAAAGAAAACACCCTTATTTGGCGTGCATCAAATGATATATTAGATTTTTGACGATTAACTTCATAGAGTTGGATGATTTAAAACATTGATACAAGTAACGTTTAACAAGGATGAGTACAATTTCTGAAAATTTTCTTCCTGCGTATGTTTAATTTTTATAAATTTTCATCTATGTTAAGGCTAATAATCAAGGAAAGTTGCTTTGTTGACATATGGCGTTGAAGTTTATGATGTTATATGTAATTTAAACGCTTTAATGATTGGATATTAAAACTGTGCAAGCATTCTATTTTAATCTTTTCATTTCAACGAGTGAGAAAAACGAAGATTTGATAAATATGTACTTATGATTGTAGAATTTCCTAAGTTCGATATTCACCTTGGATAGTACAGAATTTATAGAGTTGCCTTCAACGAATGAAAAGTTACTTCATGGATGACGTTAAGTTATATACAATCGAATTTATGCGAGATCCTCGTAAATTGTGTGTAAGCTATACATGCAAAAATATGGATATATTTACCAACATTTTATCGTAGAACATACATACTCTTTATTGATCTTTTTACCTCGATAATCGTCGTCAAGAGATTTTATGTCTTTATGCACCAACTATAGGTATATCTTTAAGTTTTTTTCTGAGTCGATTTTTATTGACTAAAATACTGTCACGCGTTTGGTGACTTTTCAATTGACAGAACGTTACGAGTCTAAAGGTGAAGGAACGGAATATTACCTCGAATATGAAAGTAAGTTATACTATCAAATTTATGTATAAGGCACTTATAAATTGTATCTGCCATACGTAGTGATGTACTTTCTAACATTCAACATATACTCCTTGATTATGCTTTTCCTTGTTATCTCGTCATCTCAGGATATTTTACGTCTCCTTGCGCCCAATATTTTTAAGCATTTTCGATTCAAAATCCCCTCATGAGATTGTTTGTGTAAGATAATAATAATATCCATAATAACTATAACAATAGCTTAAGAAGCATTTGTGCAAACTGGACGATTTTCCAAAGCTATAATTCACAAAGTTTATGTGTTGAATAACACAAAATAAGTCAGTTTTAAGTTAATGTCGTCCTCAAAAAAGAGCTTTTGACAATTCAAATGAACCTTCGGCATACAAGTTTCAGGCACCGTGGAGGCTCGATAATTGGGGGGCTCATATTCATATATTCATGTTGTAATCCTTAGAAAACAATGGATTTCAAAAGACTTAAGCCTGCATAACATGAATATATAAATATTAGCCTCCCCCCCCCCCAAATATCGATCCTCCGCAGTGCCTGTTTATTATATGTTCCTTGTCATATTTGAGCAAAAACGCCATAAAGTGTTGGATATGAATAGATCAAAATATTGTATCATTTTGATTACAAATTGTATTACAATGCGAAATAATATTGGTCAATTTTGGTGAATCTCAGCAGAAATAGATCTGTCCGCTTTTTTTTCTGCTCCGTCTGAATTTTATTTCCTGAAATAAATTTAGAAGAGTTTGTAAAGATGGGTTCTGGCAGCCCCCCTATATGCCTTCTGGTAGAGGTGTCTCCCCTTAAATCATTCGTGGTGTATTCCCCCCTGACTGTACCCCAGCCACAACGCCAATGGTTCGTGTTTCATAGATATACATAGGATTGATACATAGGCGTAGGAACAGATTTAAATTTGGGGGTGGGGTTAAAGTCGACGAGTATAGTATATACTACCCCTTAATTTTTTGAAGCTTTAGGGAGTCTAGTGCAAGCATTGAAAATGGAGAAAGTCATGAAACCTTTATAATTTAGTTGTATTCATTACAATACACAAAGTGCAAGTATTGTTCAAAAATCAATATATTGCACAAGACGAACGAATTTAACTAATAGCCTAAACCAGGGGTCTCCAAACTTTACAGCCAGAGGGCCACACGAACTTTCATCCAGCATGTTGAGGGCCGACGAACCGTATATCGCTGGTCAAAGAGCGAATATTTTAATAAAAAAAAGTACTTCTTAAAATAGACATGTTTCGACATCTCATGACGCCATCCTCAGTATAAGTGAAATAATAAATGACACAAGGTTTATATAAAAGTAATATGATTCATAAATGACAACAATAAAAAGGAACAGAAGATACATTTGCGACTCTTTGCGCCATTTATCCACCAGAATCAGGGAACATACCACAACAGACAAATACTCTCATATCTAACCCACACCTTCTTAAATCTCATTCATGTAAAACCAACTATTCACCCCCTTGCCTCAAAATCATCGACACTACCGACACGTCATTCTCCCTTAAAATCAAAGAAGCACTCCACATCAACAAAACTAAACCTGACCTCAATGTTCAAGTTTTTAAATTCAATACAATGTTTAGTTTATAATACGCTCGGACGCTCCACCTTAATTTTATCTTAATTCCTTTTTATTGTTGTAATTTATGTATCATATTACTTTTATATAAACCTTGTATCATTTATTATGTCACTTATACTGAAGATGGCATCATGAGATGTCGAAACATGTCTATTTTAAAAAAACTTGTCACGTATATTAAATGCGCAAAACGAAGCACATCACACAAGCTTCATTAGCTAAGAAAATATTTATTCAAAATTTAAAGGTTAAATTTCAACCAAGTGTAATATCATAACAAAATCACAATTAGTCTCTTCTGTTTTCTCAATGTGAGTGGTGAAATTGGCTTCTTAAGTGTTTCAGCGGGCCGGATTGAGAGTCCCAACGTGCCGCATCTGGCCCGCGGGCCTTAGTTTTAAGACCCCTGGCCTAAACGATTTGTCGTACTATTTGCAAGCAACGAATTCTATTTCATTGTCAGACTAAGATGTTTTCACTCTCTGAAGAGTTAAAAATGGACCTTCGTTGTATGCAATTAATGGGTACAAAGACCTTTATGGGCTTTACTACACATACAAGGACGTACGTTTTCATGATGTCTCTTATCGTGCTAATTCAAGTGATATCCATAATTCACATTTGATCTTAGCATAAATTTTGCTCGTTTGCGGTCTTTACTAAATCTGACAGTATTGATATTGACAGTATTGATATCCTTCTTAAGTCAATTTCTACTTCGTTCTTGAACTTTCTGTAGTCTGGGTGACGGGTACATAACATAAAACCCCTATATGCACCTATCACAAGTTCAATATTTGCCTAAGATCAAACTTTATTTGTCAAACCTGAGCTTCAGTTCATATCAAATACTGCTATCCGCGTGCAACACTGCATACTTTTTTTTTAAATAAAGGCATCGATCGCTGCGGTTCTAATAGTAGAACCTAGTCTCGCTCAGAGATTTTATGGTAGTTAAAGTGAGCCACTTCAGCCATTAGTCAACCTAAAGGGCAAGAATGAGCTACACAATATACCAATACAGCCTTCGGTTCTTTTTCTTTGAATTGGGTCTAGTAACTGCATTCAGATGTCGAGTCATATAGGTATTTGGTGCCCCATCATCTGCTTGTTTATGACTGTTCAAATCAGGGGAAGGTTACCGCGAATACGGCTGCTGTGACTATCAAGTCGTCATACAACTTGGGAATAAACAATTTAATGAAATTAACCAAATTATAATTTGTTACTTTCAAATTACGTTAAAGACCGTTTGGTCCCACGTACAACATTCAACAACAACAATTTGTCTTTTACTCTAACTAAACAACAACACTCTTTCAAACATCACGTCCTTCTTCCGATTCCGTTCAAAGCGACAAATCATACGGTAGCAAAATCATTATAAGAGAAACTTGTAGCAATTTGTGTGGTGTGTCACAGGCAATATTTACAGTCAGCCAACTTCCAAGGATGATAGCTAACCACAGTTGCATACACTTTTTTATTTAATTTGAACAATAGAATTTTGATCATAGTCTCTTATGGCTAAATTCCGTCCTAAATTTTCATCGTCTTGTTTCTTTGATTCTTTTTTCAGACAGAAGTAAAAACGGTGAAGAAATTAAAGTTATTGCAACACTTGAAAACAAGAGAATTACGAGTTTTTTCAATCCTGGGTGGGGTGTATTTTTGTCAATATTAAAAATTGGAACACATTCCTAGTTTGATTGAACTTTCATGATCTTCTCCAAACTCTTCGAAGTTCTATGTAGGAATCTTGCGATGATAAGTATAAAAGTGAACAATTTTATTGGAAAAAATATAAATGCGATAACTATACGGTAATTCCATGGAATTGGGAGTTTTTGTTGCGTTTTTAACCACAAGTAAGGTTACAGATATCGTTGGGACTAAATCTCGTTGATAACAAGTTTTCAAGATTGTCTATGACGAGTAAAAAGACCTTCATATAGTTATGCGTCACATGAATTTATTT